>NW_006789568.1:1318839-1348940 GCF_000442215.2 Lipotes vexillifer
GAACATAACAGAGAGAGGGAAAAGAAAGATAGAATTTGAAAATAAGAGCCCTGAGAAGTAAATAATTGTATGGGCAAATCATTCTTAAGATTTAGAAATGTTGAGTAGCTTGACACTCACATCAGTGCAGTGAAATTATCAACTTTATTGATAATAGGAAAAGAGAGGAATAAATTTCTTAGCTTTCTATGCAGTACCTTGTTCTACACTTAACCCTTCATCTTTCCCCAAACGATTTCACTCTATGATAGTTCTGTTTCTTGCCCTTTACTGCATTTCATCCATTTTTCTGCATTTCATCCATTTTTCAAGGGCCCATCTTAACTACTGTGAAGCTTTTGCCATCTCACTGTGGAAAAATTAGTCATGCCCCACTCTTCTTTCCCTTGACCATTTGTTCATATCTATATTATAGCGCTTGCCATACTGTATTTCTAACTTACCTGTATGTGACTCTCTCTTCCTGACGGATGGCAGAGTCCTCAAGAACAAGAGCTAGGCCTTACTTGCCTTTCTCTTTCTAGAAGCTAACTCAGTATGTGGTATATAATAAATCATATATGTAAATAAATATGTATAGGATAAAAGAAGGGAGAAAAAGAAAAAAGACAAAGAAGGTTTTATTTAGAAGTTTGCAGAATATATGTTAATTTATTCAGTATAATGTGTTTTTAAGCAAGGGTAGGATTCATTCCTGTTTCTTTTTGATATTCCTGGGGAAAAGAATAGAGATAAAACAGTCCAGTGCCTTCAAAGAAGTTGCTGTTTAAGATGTTTTCCTACCTAATTTTTACACTAAATGAAATATTAAAATTACTATAATAAAATGAGGCACAACTTCTGTTTCTGACAAAGATGGCATATACCCATCCTTCCTGGCCCCTCCTCTTACAACTAAAAACATGGACATAACACAACAAACAAGCATAGGAAGATTCTGAAAGGGGGGGAAAAGAAGGTGGATTGCCTAGGGGTCTCAGGACTTGAGGAATAGCATGCCGGTGATCCCCTGGTTTTCTTATTGTCTCCTACATATCCTAGATAGGGTACTGTAGAAATTGCCAACCTGGAATGGCCAAAAAGCACAGGAAAAATAACCCCCAACAGAAACCTTTCACCTCTAGCCAAAAGAACAAGAAAAGCGTGTCTATCAACAGAAAACCTTTTTAGCAATGCTCACCATACTCCAGCGAAACACCATTGGAAAAGACACACACACACACACACACACACACACACACACACACACACACACCCGTAGTTTCTGTTGGGCTGAGCAACACGTTAATATTCTACATGCCTTTGCCCCATCCTATCTCATGAAATCACTCAGCAATGCTCCAATTCCCCCCACTTGGTAATGTCTGTGGAGCCATGCAGTGACTTAATCTTCCATTGTGTCTGCCACATGCAGGTGACACTCTGATTCCTACTTTGGGAGGTGTCTGCAGACCTGAGCAGGGAGCTAATCTTCCATCCCCTGCACAGGAAAAGCAGTTGGTGGTGCCCTAATTACCCTGCCAGAGTAGTGTCAGTGGAACTAAGTAAGGAACTGTCCCTCCTTCCCCTTCTCAGTGGAAGCAGGCATGCTCCAATTTCCCTACTGTGATAGCGTCACTGGGGCCAAGCAGGGAGCTGACCCTGTTTCCCATCCAGTGGAAGCAGGTTGTGTTCTGTTTCCTCTGCATGGGTAGTATTGGAAGAATTGAGAGTAGAGCTGATCTATCCCTTGTCCAGCAAAAGTAGGTAGTTTTCCAGTTGTCCCTTGAGAGTAGTACCAGCAGGTTCCAGTGGTGAGATGAGCCTCTATCCCTGCCTGGCAGCAAAGAGACTTGATGGGTCAGGGCTGATCACCACAGCACCCCCCCTCCACCCCGGTGTCAGTGGAGCCCAGTGCCAGCTGAGCCTCTGCCTTCTACCAGCATAAACAAAGTGGTAGGAGAGGGATAGTTGGCACTCACCTACATCCCTCTCCTAGTGTCAGCAGGGATTTGAACTTCTGCCCCCAAGCTGTAGTAACAAAGTAGTATATATCAGACTTTACCTTTCCCTCTTCCTGGTGGCAGTGGGGCCTAATGGGGAGCTATGCTTATACCCATACTTGGAGGCAGTGAGACAGTGTGAACGGGTGCCCGTCTTTCATGGGAAGATGTCAGCAGGGCTGAAAGGAGAGCTGAATGGCTACCTACCATGTGCAGTGAGGCATTGTGAGTCAGTGCTTCACTTTTGCTGGGCAGATAGCAACAGGGCCCTGTGGGAAGCTGAACATGCACACCTGGCCCTTGTACGACACCTCTGTAGGGGACTGCTTACTAAAAAAAGATTAAATAGGACCCAGAGTCCCATAATGTAATATCCAGAATGTCTAGGATACAGCTGAAAATCACTCATCAGAACAAGAACTGGGAAGATCACAATATGAATAAGAAAAGATAGTTGATATCAAAACCGAAAGATGAATCAGATGCTGTGATTATTTGACAAGGATTTTAAAGCAGTCTTTATGAAAGTGCTTTAACAAGTAATTATAAATTCTCTTAAGGCATGAAAAAATAGAAAATCTCAGCAAAGAAATAGAAATCCTAAAAAAAGAACCAAATGGAAAATATTGAAGTGAAAAATACCCTCATCAAAAGAGAAAACTATCCAGAGCTCAATAGTAGATCAGAGATGACAGGATAGAATTAGTGAACGTGAAGACAGGTTAACAGAATTACCTAGCCTGAGCAACAAGGACTTATGGGATAATAATAAAAGAGCTAACATTTGTATCACTGGATTCCCCAAATGAGAGGAGACAGTGAATGAGACTGGAAAAGTGGTCAAAGAAGTGATGGTTGATAACTTGCCAAATTTGGCCAGAGACAAGCCCACAGATTCAATAAGCTGAAGCTACCCCTGTGAAGAAAAGCACACTCCTCCTGTGTGTCCTCTGCTCTCAGTACTTGACTGCCCTGCTACTTCGCTACTGATACCAGATGTGTGTGTTTTCCACACATCAAGCTATTTTGCAACACCCGCTTGGTATCCTGTAGTTTAACTCAGTTCTGATACTCTCAACTAGATTACTGGTTTATTATGAAAGGATATAGCTCAGGAACATCCAAATGGAAAAGATGCACAGAGAAGGTATGTGGGAAGGGCGTGCAGAGCTTCCATGCCCTCTTTGGGCATGCCATCTTCCCAGCACCTCCACATGTACACCAACCCAGAAGCTCTCTGAACCTCATCCTGTTGGGTTTTTCTGGCAGCTTCATTCCGTAGGCATGATTGACTAAATCATTGACTATTGGTAGTTGAACTCAATCTTTCAGCCACTCTCTCCCCTCCTCTGAGCTTGGGGAGTGGGGCTAAAAGTTCCTGCTCTCTAATCACTTGGTTGGTTCCTCTGACAACCAGCCCCCCCCACCCCCGTCCTTAAATCGTTTCCAAAAGTCATCTCATTAACATAAACTCAGGTGTGATTGAAAGGGATTTGTTATGAATATCAAAAGACACCTTTATTGTTATCATTTAGGAAAGTCCAAGAGTTTTAGGAGCTCTGTGCTGGAAGCAAGGGTGAAGACCAAATATATACTTCTTATTATCAGTCACAATATCACAACCCCAAACAGCATAAACCCAAAGAAATCGATGCTGACACATATCATTTTAAACTTCTGAAAACTAAATACAAAGAGACTGTGAAATAGAGAGAGGCTGCATTACTTTTAGGGGAGCACCGATTCAAATGATATTAGTTTCTCATTTGGAACCATGGAGGCCAGAATGAAGTGGCACAACATTTTTCAAGCACTGAAAGAAAACAATTGTCAACCATGAATTCTGTTTCTGGCAAAAAATGTCCTTCAGAAATGAAGAGGAAATAAAAAAATTCTCAGCCAAAAGAAAGCTAGGAGAATCTATTGCTAGCCAAATTATTCTGAAAGGATAACTAAAGTTCTCTTTAAAAAAAAGGAAATGATAGCATAGGCTTGGAATTTCAGAATGGAAAGAAGAACATCAGAATGAGTAGAAATAGGGGCAAATATACACTATCCCCCTCATGAGTTTCTTAAATCATAAATTATAATATACCAACTAATGTAATGATCAATGTCATGTGGAAACAATACTTAAGACAATTATACTTAGAATGGGGAGAGGATAAAGGAGCCTAAGTGGAATTAAGGTTTCTACACCTCACTCAAAGTAGTAAAATGTTGATACTGGTAGACTGTGTAACTTATGTATATTGTTGTACCTAGAGCAACCCCTAAGAAGACTATACAAAGTGATATATTTTAAAAACTTTATAAATAAATCAAAGTGGAATCCAAAATATAAATGTGTATTTAAACTACAGGAAAAAGAAAAACAGTAATGAGAAAGAGAGGAAACAAACAGAAAACAAAATATAAAATGGCAACTTAACCCATAAAATATTAATAATTACCCTTAATGTAAATTTCCTAAATATACCAATTAAAAGGCAGAGATTGGTGGGATGGATTTTTTAAAAATGATATAACAATTAGATGTCTACAACAAACTCATTTCAAAGACTGTAACATAGGTTTAAAGCAAAAGGATGGAAAAAAGATATGCCATGCAAATACTAGTTTAGAAAAGCAAGAGTGTCTATATTATTATCAGATAAAGTAGACTTCAGGACAAAGAAAATTACTAGGGACAAAAAGGGACATTACATAATATTAAAAGGATCATTCTGCCTAGAAGACATAATGATCTCAAATGTAAATGCACCCAACGACAGAGTCTCAAATTACATGAAGCAAAAACTGTGATAGGGCTGAAAGGAGAAATAGATCCACAATTATATTTGGGTACTTAAATACCTCTCTCAGAAAATCAGCATTGATACAGAAGATCTGAAGAACACAGTCAACCAGTAGACCCTAATTGAGATATACATATAGAACACTCCACCCAACAATAGCAGAATGCATTTTTTTATTGGCATGATGGGGTATTCACCAGGATGAACCATATCTTGAGTCATAAAAAACACCTCAGCAAGTGTAAAAGAAATGACGTCATGCAGAGTATGTTTTTTAACCACATAGAAATAAACTAGAAATCCATAGCAGAAGGGCAACAGGAAAATCTCTAGGCCCTTGGAAAATAAACAACACACTTCTAAATAGTCCCTTGGTCAAAGAGAAAGTCTCAAAGGAAATTAAAATAAATACTTAGAACTAAATGAAAATGAAAACATAGCAAAATATGTGAGATGTAGCTAAAGCAGTGTTGAGAGGGAAATTTATAGCTCTAAATGCTTAAATTAAAAAGAGGAAAGTTCTCAAATCAGTTATCTAAGTACTTACCTCAAAAATCTATAAAAAGAGAAAAAAAAACCAATGTAAGTAGAAAGAAATAATAAAGAACAGAAATCAATACAATTAAAAATAGGAAAAAATAAAGAAAAACACAAAAACTTGTTCTTTAAAAAAAATCAATAAAATTGATAAACCTTTAGCAAGACTGACAGATAAACAGAAAAAGCACAAATCACATTAAGAATGAAACGGGACATCACTACAGCTACTGCAGCTTAAAAGGATTATAAGGGAATACTACAAGAAGTTTATAAATCAAGAAGCTTATCAAGAAGTTCATAAATTCAGCAACTTAGTAGAAATAGGCCAATTCATCAAAGACTACAAACTATCAAAATTCAACCCAATTGAAATAGACCATCTGACTAGTCCTATAACCATTAAAAATAGTGAACTCATAATGTGGAAGCTCCCTTAAAGGAAATCTCCAGGCCCAGGTGGTTTCACTGGAGAATTCTAGAAAATATTTAAAGAAGAATCAATACCAGTTTTACACAATCTTTTCCAGAAAATAGAAGTGGAGGGAACACTTCCTGACTTATTTTATGAAGCCAGTATTATCCTGATACCAAAACCAGACAAAGAGTATATAAAAAAAGAAAATTATAGGCCGGTATCCCTCTTGAACTCAAATGCAAATGTACTCAACAAAATATTAACAAATTGAATCTAGCAGTCCATTTTAAAAAATTGTAAACCATGACCTAGTATTATTTATTCCAAGTGTGCAAGGCTGGTTCAACATTCAGAAATCAATGCACCATATACAAAAATTAATATAAAATGAATCAAACACATAAATGTAAGAGCTAAAACTAACTGTCCTAGGAGAGCACATAGGAGTAAATCTTCGTGACCTTGGATTAGGCAAAGGATGAGTGATCACAGAAAAGAACAGATTAATTTGACTTCATCAAAATTAAAAACCTGTGCTTCAAAGAACACCGTCAGGGGCTTCCCTGTTGGTCAAGGGGTAAAGAATCCGCCTTCCAATGCAGGGGATGCGGGTTCCATCCCTGGTCGGGGAACTAAGATCCCACATGCTGCGGGGCAACTAAGCCTGTGTGCCACAGCTACTGAGCTCGCATGCCTCAACGAGAGAGCCTGTGTGCCGCAAACTACGGAACCCATGCGCCCTGGAGCCCTCGCGCTGCAACGAAGACCCAACACAGCCAAAAAAATAAAGAAAAAGAACAAAAACAAAAATACAAACTGATTTTCAAAGAACACCATCAAAAAATTGAAAGAAAGAAAAACCCCACAGAATGGGAAAAATATTTGCAAATTGTGTCTAATAAGAGACTTGTATCCAGAATATATAAAGAACTCTCACAACTTAATTTTTAAATGAGCAAAGAATATAAGTTATACGAATAGCCAATAAGCACATGAAAAAATGCTCAATATCATAGGTCATTATGAAAATGCAAACCGTAATGAGATAGCACTGTACACCCACTAGGATAGCTATAATCAAAAATACAGATAACAAGTGTTAATGAGGATGCAGAGAAATTTAAAACACTCATATACTGCAGGTGTGAGTGTAAAATGGTGCAGCCACTTTGGAAAACAGTTTGGCAATTCCTCAAACTTGAATGTGAATGTTCATGATGGCATTTACATAATAGCCCCCAAAATGGAAACAACCTAAATATCCATCTACTGTGAATGTGTGGTGTATTCATTCATTGGAATATTCTTTGGCCGTGAAAAGGAATGAAGTATAGGTACATGCTACAGCATGGATGAACCTTGAAAACATGATGCCAAATGAAAGAAACCAGGCATAGAAGGCCACATAGTGTATGATAGATAAGAAAGTCAATTAGTGGTCGCTAGGGGCTACGGGGAAGGGGAAATAGGGAGGGACTGCTAATGGGTATGGAGTTTCTGTTTTGGGTGATGAAAATATGATAAAATTAGGTAATGGAAATGATTATATTATACAACTCTTTGCATATACTAAAAACCTCTGAACTGTATGTTTTATTTATTTATTTTCAATTATCAATAATCATGCCTTGGATAAGCCTCATTGGCTAATACTGCAACTGTGCCAACCTTGAATTGTACATTTTAAAAGGGAGAATTTTATGGTGTGTGAATTATATCTCAATAAAACTGTTATTAAAAATCAATACATGTAATCTATCATATTAACAGAATTTTAAAAATTTTAATTGTATGTTCCCATCAGTTATTACAGAAAAGGCATTTGGAAAAAAATCCAACACACATTCATGCTAAAAACTCTCAGCAAACTAGACAAGGAGAGGAACATCATCAGCTTGATAAAGATCATGTACAAAAAACCTACAGGGGATAGGCACATAGATTAATGAGACAGAATAGAAAGCTCAGAATTAGTTCCACACAAATATGCCCAATTAATTTTTGACAGAGGATCAAAAACAATTCAATGGAGGAAGGATAGCCTTTCAGGAGACGGTGTTGGAGGAATTGGGTGTACATAGACAAATGAACCTTGACCTAAACCTCATGCCTAATGCAAAAGTTAGCTCAAAATGAGTCATGGACTTAAATATAAACTGTAGAACTGTAAAACTTACAGATCAGAGCATAGAATACTTGCATGATGCAGGTTAGTAAAGAGTTCTTAGACTTGGCACAAAAAAGCACAGTCCATATCAGGAAAGATAAGTCGGTTCTCATTAAAATTAAAAGCTTTTTCTGTGGAAGACCCTGTTAAGAGGATGAAAAGACAAGCTAGACTGGGAGAAAATATTGCAAACATATCCAACAAAGGATTAGTATCTACAGTACATAGAGAACCCTTAAAACTCAACAATATAAAAACAATCCAATTAGAAAATGGGCAGAAGACATGCTACAGATGGTAAATGCACAAGCAAAAAGATGTTTAATATCATGAGCCACTAGAAAATGTGAATTAAGTCCACAGTGAAATACCGGTACATACCTATCAGAATGGCTAAAATAAAAGGAAAAACCAAAGTTGGTGAAAAGTTCCAAGCGATACAAAATGCTGGTGAGCATGCGGAGAAAGTGACTCATGCACACTTTGCTAGTGGAAATGTAAAATGGCACAGCCACTCTGGAAACACTTCCGCAGCTTCTTAAAAGGCTAAGTAAATGCAGCCATCATACAGCCTGCTAATTGCATTCCTGGGCATTTATCCCAGAAAAATGAAAACTTATGGTTCACACGAAAACTTGTACACAGATTTTCATAGCAACTTTATTCATAACATCCCCAAACTGGGAACACCCCAGATTTCCTTCCATGTGTGAATGGTTAAACAAGCTGTGGTACATCCACATCATGGAATGATACTCAGCAGCAAAAAGGAATGGACTGTTGATATACACAACAACAGCACGAATCTTCAGGAAATATGCCGAGTGAAAAAAGCCAGTCTGAAAGGTTTACATCTGTATGATTCTGTTGATATCACTTTTTAGGAAAGACACATTTTGGAAACGGAGAATAGGTTTGTAGTTACCAGGGATTGAGGGAGGTAGGGCAGGTGGGAGTTGGGTATGATCATTATTAAAAGACAGTTTGAATGATCCTTGAGATGATGATAGCTCTCTATCTTGATTGAGGTGGTGCTTACGTGAACCTACACCTGTGATAAAATTGTTGAGAACTTCATGAGTACAAGATCAGTGCATTGTTTCAATGTCAACATCCTGGTTTTGGTGTTGTACTATAATTTTGTAAGATTTTACCTTTGGAAATTAGGTAAAAGGTAGATAGCATCTCTATTATTTCTTACCATTGTGTATTAATCGGCAATTATCTCTAAATACAAGTTTAAATTTTTTTTAGTAAGAGCCACCAGGTGAACACAGAGGAGAAAATAATTAATTTTGCATGAGGAAACTTTGAAACCAGGTAATCTTTGAATTTGGTCATGAGGGATGAATAGGATTTCCAAAGGCTTTTGTCTTATTATTATTTAAAAAAGAAGAAGAAGGGGGGAAAAAAGCAATTAACACTGTTCCTGACATCCTCTAAGAAGACCTCTCAGTAGGGCATATGTCTGTATGGCCCTTGAACTTGTGTCAGTAACCTTAGGCTGCCGTGAAATTCAGGAAGATTGTGAGTTAGAGGGCAAGAACAGAATGTTTGGATGGGGGAAGATGAGTAAAATTTGGACATTAAGTGCCTAGAATAACCAAAAGGAGATGTCCAGGAGGCAGAAAGCAGAACAAGCCTGGCACTCAGGGAAGAAGCCTGGGCTGCAGATACCTATTTAGGTGCATGAAGTCGTAGCTAAAGCCACAAAGTGAATGAATATAAATAGTGAGGCTACAGTCGGAAAAGGAAAGAGGACCAGTGATGGACTGTGGAGAGCTCCAACGCTTAAAGGGTGGAAGCTTCTTAGGAGAAGGTGGGGAGTGGGCTGCAGAAGGGCAGATGTTAGAAGAGTTAAAGAAAAAGAAAAGGCACAGTTGGTGACACGTTCCAATCAAGGGTGAGCTGCCCTGTGCTCTGGAACAGAAGTCACTGCATTTGGTCATCAGGTCCTTTTCTTGGTCTTTTGAATATCTCATGAGTTGTTTCGCTGGCGTGATGAGAGCCAAAGCAGGCTGTAGTCAATTGAGGGGTGAAGGGACGTGAAAACGTAGGGGTGCTAAGTAGAAACATCCCTTTCAAGGAGCTTTGCTGCACCAGAGGTGGTGAGAGGGAGCTTGACAGAAGCAGGGTCCTAAAGATGTTTTTGAGAATGAGGAGGATCTGAGCTTGCTGGCAGGCAGTGGGTAAGGAGCCGTACACATTTTTGGACTCCTCTTCGGAAATTGCCTTCAGAGCCTAAGGCACATTTTCAACAATGGCCAATCTTCATCTTTTGAGAATGCGATTGAGTTTTGGAAACAGCCAAGTCAATTTAGAGCCAAGAGTGGTAAATCAGGTGGGTGATCAAGCTGGATAATACAACTTCAAAAAATAATAAAGTATAATTATAAAGTAGTAAAACTGATTTTCTTGTAAAGCTCATGAATTGGCTTAGAAAGTAGTTCTTAAAGAATTCCAGAAACCTTTTGAGCAGTTGTAGCATTATGTGAATAAGTGTACAGAGTCCCTTTGTAACTTTCAGAGGAAGAGACTGACGTGCATGGAAGTCCTGTTATATGTGTGAAAAAATTGGTTTTGTTACATATATTTACTCATACTGTGCAAATGTAAAGTTTCCCTATAATCTTTTTGCCTGAGAGGTGACCTAGTGGAATTATACCAAAGTTTGTATGTGGGAGAATCAAGAGTTTCAAACTGTGATTGTTTAAACAGTTCTCCTGTGGTCTTACAGATGTAATTAGAATTCCTAGGATAGGAGTGTTCCCACAAGCGTAATAATACTTTAAATGTGTGTTCAATTATCCTTTTCTATAGCCATATTTAATAGTTTCTTTTTGAAATAGAGTTACTTTGAAAATATTAAATCACTAGCATAATCTTGACTGTTGGTCAGACCTGGGACAGTGCTGGGCATGTAGTAAGTACTCACTGGGTGTCCCTTTCCTGTCGTCTCTGCCTTGGGGCTTGATACACGCTGAGGACACACAAAGAGAAAGATCAGTCCCCTAGTAATAGATCATCTCCATTAATGTTCAGCCAAAAATATACAGGATGAAGAAAATTAACACATGTAAGAGTTTTAAGTTTTCATTTAGCTTTGTTGTTAATGTGGCAGATATACATATACCAAAACACATATTTAATTGAGTGCACCTTTTAATATGTTTAATTATTTTATACTTAAGTATTACCTTATTTAATCATTCAAACCATCCTGTGAAACAATTATCCCTGTTTTACAGATGAAGAAACTGTGGCTCAGATGCGTGTAGTCCCTTGCCCAAGGTCACATGGCTGAGAGGGGCAAAGCTTGGACTTGAATTCAGTTCTGCAGTCTAGGAATCTCTTAACCACCATCTCCATGTTTCTCCACCTTAAACCCACACCCTTGATAAACATTTTTAAAAAATCAATCAAAAAAACACCCAATCAATCAGAAACACCACATACTTCCCCTCCCCATATTGAGAAAGGAGAAGTCAGAGCCTTCTTCAAAACCCTGCTGGTCAAAAAATGTTATAGCTTTTGTACTTTGTGTAATTTGAGTTACAGAAGCAATCTTTCTAAACATTAATTTGTTTTTGAAATAGAAACTTGAGGGACTTCCCCGGAGGTCCAGCGGTTACGACTCTGCACTTCCACTGCAGGGGGCGTGGGTTCGATCCCTGGTTGGGGAACTAAGATCCTGCATGCTGCACAGTGCGCTCCCCCACCGCCCCCCCCAAAAAAAAATAGAAACCTATTGTTGATACTCTGCCATGCCCTCCCTCTGCTTCCCAGCACCTGGTGCCCCCAGGAGTGGGCAGGGTGGAAGCATCAGCTGTAACATCCTGTCATGGCTTGCTAACGAGAAAGCATTAGAGAAAGCCACGACAAGTTAGCCATTCTAGGAAACTTCCCACAGCTGTTGCATTAATTAAGACTTTGGTCCCGAATAACAGAAACCACTGGAGCTCACTTAAGCAGAAAGGGGAATTTGTTTTAAGGATCCTGCGATGACTCCCAGAATCCAAGGGCAGGGAACCCAGAAAGGCTTCTTGCTTCATCTCTGCCCCTCACACTCCCTACCCGTCGGCTTCCCTCATTCATACTGGCCTCTTTGGCTTCCTGCTCCTCAGTGGGATGGCTGCTACCTAAGAGCTGCCACAGTCACCCAGAGGGAGCCTGATATCTCTCTCCATCTTCTCCCCTCACATACTTTCCTCCTTCTCACACTCTCCCTTCTCTGTCCTAATTCCGAATTCTAGAACGAGAATCAGGTTTGCCCTGCTTTGGGTTACATGTTGGTTTGGGAGAGGGAACGTCAAGACAGATAACAATCCACCACAGTTCTGTTCCCTCCTACCTTTATACATGATGCTACTGGTTATTTTTCTATCCCAGGAGTTTGAAAATTTTAAATGACCCTGATATCACAGGGGTGAAATACTAAGATGTAGGTTTTAGAGACAAATTTGGCTTGAATCATCACTCTGCCACTTACTAGGTATGTATTCTTGGGCAAGTTACTTAAATTCTCTGAGCCTTTCTTTCTTTACAAGTTAAAAGGCATGTACAGTTACTATATTTCTCATGAGGTCATGGCAGGGGTTAAATATAATAACATGTAGAATGCTTACACAGGTCTAGCATATACTATGGTTGATAAAATATTGCCCCTTCTTTCCTTCTGGTGAGCATTAAGACACATTGCCTCACCAAACAGATGTTTGAGGTATATGTAGGGTACAAATCTCACACTACCTTCTGCCCTCAGATTCTGTCCCCTCTTTACCCCCTTTCTTTGGCCCCTTTTCATCTACCCTTGCATATCAGTACATTCATGGTCCAAAAGACCTGGGGTCTAAACCTAGAAAATTCTCTAGGGCCGAATTCCCAGGCCATAGCTAGAGGTCCCGAGACATCATCATCTGAAGTGGAATCTACTCTCACAGATAGATGGTACTTCTGGTAAAGGGACTATTAGCTCTGCCACAGCCGCAGTCTTTTCTCCCATGGTTAGAGTTGAAGGGGCCCACTTAAAGGTTCAATTCAGTAAATATGTATTATCTTTACTATTTGCAAGACTCTGAAATAGGTATTGTTGGAATTGCAAAATATGTAATTGAAAGAAATAGTCCTTTCTGTCAAGGAGAATAAAGTCTGGAAGAAGAGGTGATGATGGATCTACACAAATCACTAATTCGGGATGTTTAGTACAACTGGCTTACTAAGGCCCCATGTTAATGGAGACAAGTCATCTTAAGGAGGGGTGGAAAAGTAGTTTGAAGCCAGATCATGGAGGATATTGGACGCCAAGCTGAGGACTGTAATGTCAGGATAGCTGGAAGCCAGTGAGGATTTTTGAGAAATGAGCGTAATCTAATGCTGTATTTTAAGAACTTTATCCTGGTAGTCAAATGCTAAAGGATCTGAAAGGCGGGAGAGCAGGAGAGGAGGCTGGAGTCTAGCTGGGGAGCCGCTTCAGTAGGAGGCGAGGGTGGGATTATGAATTCGGGCCCAGTCCAAGACTTGGTAAAGACTAGAAGTTGGGGATTGGGCTGAGGTAGAGGGAGTATGCGTGGTGACTTGAACCCTGAAAGTGCAGGAAGAAGTGTAGACTGTAGATGGGGTCACCTGGGGTCCCTTGGGAGCTCCTCCTCTCCTGAAGATGGGGTGTGAGTGGAAAGTAGCACTCCATGTTTCACTGCACCCTGCGGCCAAGGGAGTGCCAACTGTAACTAAGGGTGCTGCATTAGAGCTTGACTTGCCCTGCCCCCCTCATAGGGAAACTTTGTGGGTGTTTGTTTTTTATCAATTTATTTATTTATTTGTTTGTTTTTATTTTTGGCTGTGTTGGGTCTTCGTTGCTGCGCACAGGCTTTCTCTAGTTGCGGCGATCGGGGGCTACTCTTTGTTGTGGTGCGCAGTCTTCTCATTGCGGTGGCTTCTCTTGTTGCAGAGCGTGGGCTCTAGGCACGCGGGCTTCAGTAGTTGTGGCTCGTGGGCTCTAGAGCACAGGCTCAGTAGTTGTGGCGCACGGGCTTAGTTGCTCCGCGGCATGTGGGATCTTCCTGGACCAGGCCTTGAACCCGTGTCGAACCCGTGTCCCCTGCATTGGCAGGCGGATTCTTAACCACTACGCCACCAGGGAAGCCCCTGTTTTTGTTTTTTTGAGAAAGGAAAACTAGATGAATTTCGGTGCCTTATTTGGAAACTCTCTGGAGCAAACAGTAATTATGGACACGTTTTCATCTAAAGTCTAAGTACTTAATATTAAAATCAACCAGGAAGTCATTACCAGGCTGCTTTTTTTTTTTTTTTTTTTTTTTTAACTGTAGAATCAGCTCTGTGAACAATGAAATAGAATTTTGGCCCCAAATTAATATTTAAAAGACACACAGACTAGAGTTTGCTTTCCCCACTAGTGAGAAGAAAGAATTTACACTGTTTAATAAGAGAGTCCCTGATCATCTTAAAATATAGCTGAAATTTATTTTGACATTTTTGTTTGATTATATTGGTGGTGTTTTGTCCAGCAGCAAATTTAATAAAAATGCTGGTATGTATTTCTTAAACAAGTCTCTCATCTCACTAAACTGAGACTCACTAATGCTCTCAGTACTTTGCAGAGCTGTGCAGGGTCTAATAAGGCTCATCCATGGTGCTTTAATCATGCTCTTAATAAAAAACAGTCATTTGGGGAATACATTTTCCGGGCAGTTTCCTTGCACCCTGGGGGAAATATTTTGAGGCCTCCCAGTGACCATAGGATTAAAAGTCTTGACAGGGAAGTCCTAGAAGCCTTCAAGAACTAGGCCTTTGAAAGATTCATTGTTATGGACTCTCCCTCTGAAAGAGACCACTTTATCTTACTCCTAAACATCTATAGGACAGACATAGCACTTTCTGAAAAGAAATTCTGGCTGATGTGGAAGAACAAACGTATGTAGGTAATCCAGTATGGGTAGTGTGTAATTTGAAGAATGATAGTTCCATTTTTATGGTTGCCATAACAATCATACAGTTGTGCGAAAAATGTGTATAGCTTTTATAGACGGGAGCTGGCACCATTGCAATGATTCTTCTCATATCAGAACAACTGTTTTCAGATCTGAAAAATAGGGGTGGCTTAACCCTTCCCCAGTTAGCTCAGCATGCTCCCTGAGAAGGCTCTTTGGATCTCTGGGGCTGTTGAAATGTATTCACCACTTACATTTGCATTTTAGCCTGATAAATGGATTGAGCATTAAGGATGATGATCCTTCCAACAGCAGGTTCTGAATTCCTGGCTTGGGAATTCAAAGGATGAGAAAAAAAAAATACTGTTCCTCAAATAGAAGTGTAGGAGAGATGTCTAGACATAGTTAATTCCTTGACTTTGTGACTATTCTCAATTCCGTCCACTAGAATTTAAATCCGTTAAATACTGGCCTTTACCATTGTGTTTAAGTCTCTGATAAAGTCTTATTAAAATTTGATTACATTTTCTGTTTTATATTAATACATTCATTATGTCTGTTCTGGAAATTGCAAAGCAAATTTAATAGCGTAGTCTTTTGAAGTGAAAATATATCTATTCATGTTCCTTTTCTGGCTACTTTTCCTATCTTTGGGTACTCATTCCAAAAGAAAGTACTTGGGACTTGACTTTCTCTGACATACTAAAGAATATCCATTTTGAATAAACTTGATGTCAGAACTCTGTATGTGGATTTCCAGGTTGAGGGTGAAAAGTTGTCAGATTTGGGTTTGGTACCTAAAAACGAAGGCATTGACAACTTAGTCAACCACAGAGAAACTTTTCTCAGAGAAATTTGGGGGTAATTAGTAGTTCAGCCAAAATGCTTCTGGGGTGTTTAAATCTTAAGATAAAGTATGGAACTAAGGGTAAGTAGAAGAGATGTCAGCTTCCATTTGAAATAAAACTTCTTGGCTTATTTACTTCTTTTAACACCTTCTCTTTTGAATTCCTGTTCCATTGAATCAAAGTTCTTCTGCAGTTCTGTGACCTTAGGCAAATTACTTAATCTATCTGAGCCTCAGTTTCCCCATCCATAAGACAAGAGTAAAAAATAATACCCACCATTATTATAATTCTAAGAGAATCATCTCTCAAGAGATTCTAGGAGATGTAGAAAAAAAGTGTTTTTAACGAGAGCAAGATTTCCCATATATTGAAGTGAAGACCTCTAATATGTTTATAGTCTGCGAAGATTTTGCACATAGGAGAACTTTTTATGCCTAAACTCTAAACATTATATTTAGAGGCTTAGATATTTGATCCCTCTGTAGGAGCATTTCCTGTAAGCTTACTGCTACTGCATTTTGTACGATTTTAAAACTTATTTTGTATCAGTCAGTGTTCTTCTAGCCTGTTTTAAAGTAACCCCAATGTGATATTTTAAATCTGGGTCGTACGAAGACTCTACTACCCAGAGGTAAAAGGAGAGAGATGTTCAGAGAGTGCTTCGGGTAGAAGGACTTTCTGGGCGCGATGGGACTCGGCTGCTATCATTTCTCCCTTAGGCGTGCAGAGCTGCATTCTGAACACCTGCGAGCCTAGGTTTAAGACTTCTTGGACAGGAAGTAAAAGAGAGCAGAGGCCAAGCCATTCGTATCTACATATAAACTCTCTTGGTTGAGTTGTGCCCAGTAGTTTGGGGCCTTCAGGTAAACTAACTTGGTGGCTTCCAGGCCTTTGCTATAGCTCTTCCTTTTGCCTAAGTCCTTCTTTCCCCATAAAGCCCATGGCTCACTCCTCACCTCCCTCAAGTCATCTTCAAGTGGCATCATCTCATTGAGGCCTCTGCTGACTACCCTATTTATAACTGTAGTCAGCACTTCCAACCTCCCTTGCTCTGTTCTAATGTTTCTTTTCTTTTTCCTCCACAGCACTTAATTATACTACTGTTTATTTTCTGTCTTCTCCCCCACTAGAATGTAAGTGGACAGGATTCTTTGTTTGTTCTCAAATGTGTCGCAGACACCTGGAGCAGTAAATGCCTGCAAATATTGAATGAAGGAATTCTGGCCCTTCTTTCTCTTAACCTCTGATACCTTCACATTGACACTGTACTGGTTCCTACAACTTCAATTTGTGCTTGACACAAAATAAGTGAAAATTTATGAAAAGAGCTACAATTACACATAGTTTTCAGCCATTTAGAACAAGAAAGGGATGGGCCTATTTCTTGGGAAAATTCATGGCTGCAGGATTGCATGGCGAAAGAGGGATCCAGCTAATTCTTTGTGGCTGCAAAGGGCTGAATTATGAAGTTTCTCAGAATCAGATTTCAACTCAGCTTATAAAGGTACCTTCCAATAGTTCGGGCTCCTGTCTGAAATTGAATGGCCTGCCTAATAAGTCAGTGACTTATCCCCTTATCCTGAGTACTCAAGATGTGGGTTGATCTGTGTGATTGATTCTGGTTCGGAGACATTTGGGGGATAAGATTTGGACTAGGGTGAACTCTGAGGAACTTCCAACTCTGTCGATTCTATGATTCTGGCCACTGAACTGATATGGAGTAATTTCCAGGATTTATTGTTAAGTGAAAAAGCAAGTTGCAAGAGAGAATTTATAGGATTCGACTGTTCGTGTTAGAAAGAAGAGAAAATGAGAAAAAATATATATCAAAAAGAAAGCAGAAATGCAAAAAAGAATAAACCAGGAAATGATGAAATAGTTATCTCTAGGGGGTAGGAATAAGGTAGAAGGATAGAGATGAGAGTAAGACTTCTCTGAGTATACTTTAACTTTTGAACCATTTAAATGTTTTAAATATTCAACAATAAAATTAAATTTAAAAGGAAATAAAAGCAAAATCTCTAAAATCGACATAAGACAATAACAAATGGTACTAATGTTTATCAAATGTATAGCATCACTACACAGAGAAAAAAGGATTCAGGTAACTTTTGGGCACTATGCTTTTTGAGCACTTGGTACATCCTTAGTGACTATATTCTAAGGATAAAACTCCAAAGAAATCTTCATAGATACTTTGTTGCTAGTGGATGCTGGGATTGTAATTCTGAAACTGTTTTAAATATTGAAGCCATTGGGAGCTGAAGCTCTCAGTGGAAGAATAAAAATATAAATATAGAATGCGGGAAGAGGAGGAAGACCTCTGTAGTATTAGAGTTCAGTTGGAGGTGTAAATGTGACTCACGACTTTTAAGCAGTATATTAGGTTGAACCACAGGAAATTGCCAGTTTTAGGCCGTAACTAGTCAAATATCAGCAATTTCATACGATTTAACTCAGTATTTTCTAATTCAGCTCCACTAAAAGGGCCTAGAAGTAATGACACCTGAGTAGTAATGAGCATAGCGATCTAGGGCCCTGTGTTGGCTTCTACGTAACATTCATTCCCCACTGAAAGAAATCTGGGCTCCTTAGGGACGTGGTGATTATTAGCCTGGGCAGGAAATGTATAAGGTGAGCCTGAAATAGTTACTGTGCCAAACAGCATAGAAGTGCTCAAAGACTTGTGGAGACACATTGCAAGAACACAGGGGATCACTTGAAAGGGCCTCCACCAACCTAATTTGGGACAATTTGAGTATCAGAAAGAATAGTAATGGTAATGGATAATACATTTAATTTTTTTTAAGTCAGTGCATCTGTAATAATACTCAAAAAGAAACCAAAAACGAACAAACAAACAAAAAAGTAGGGTCAGTGCAGGAAAAGCTCTTGACAGAAGAGTCAGCTCATAAATACAGACGGTGTTATAGGGTTAGAAAATCACCATTTTACAACTTGCAAAGTTATGATGGATTCAGGCAAAAAGCATCAGTGGAAGCTAGAATCACTGGCTGAAAGGTTCTTTGAGAACAGGATATTCACATGATCTAAAAGGCTTATTCCACAGATTACTTATTAATTATAAAAAGTAAAAGGCAGCCTTATAATAGAAAGATCTGGCTGTTAGCACCTTAGCAAATCAAATCTGGCAACCTCACAGTCTGTGCCTTCTGAAGGAGTGCAGTACGAAGTGCACACTATCCCCTGTGAAGTGTTCACGGCAAAAGTTCACCGTGAATCTAGTCAAGACTTAAAACCTAACTTTCTGTTTGTTGGAAATTCAGAGAGGATTAATTTTGCCACGTTTGATTTATTTCTGTCCTTTCCTCTCTTCCTTCTTCCATGAGGAAACAAGCTGATAAATCTAGAACGTGAGACATTCTACAAGACAACTGGCCTGGACTCTTCAAAAAAACAAAAGCAGTGTTCTATTTTTTTTTAAATAATAAATAAAGATAGAGGGATTCATATACATTAAACAGACTAAAGAGACATGACTACCAAATACTGTGTAAACCTTGATTAGAGCCTAGATCAGGAGGAAGACAATTTTGTGAGACAGTTGAAGACATTTAAATATGATCTGTAAATTGGATAGAGGAAAGTAATCTTAACTCTGGTGGTGTATTCTCGTTCTGTAGAAGAATGCCTTTATTCTTAGAAAACACATGCAAAAGAATGGAGGGGTAAAGTATCATCATCTGTACTACATAATGTAAAATAGTTCTGATGTTAAAAAAAAAAAGCTCGGTATATGAAGGGGGAACAGAGGGAGGGGAAAAATAAAGCAAATGTCAAAGTGCTGACATTTGATGAATCTTAATGAGAGGTATATGAATGTTAATTTTACTATTCTTTAAATTTTCCTGAAAGTTTAACATTTTTCAGAATGAAAATTGAGGGGAAGAAAGTTAATTTTAACATATTCTCTCTAAGTTTAAACCGTGGCTTTCCTGGCCCATGCCGTGGCCTCTGGCTCCCAGGGTACCAGGCCAACCTTGTCCTGTGACCTCTGCTCCAGGGTGTCATTTTTTTGAAGTATAAAAAGAGGCACAGATTGGCGAGAGGTTCAGTGAGTGGGTGAGTAAATGAATATAACAAGGGAGACCATTTTAGTCATTTCTGATTCCGTTCTCATCTTATCACAGTCCTTTGGAAAGTAACGTAATCACTACATTCACTTGGTCTAGAATTTTGCTAAAGCTTGAGGTAGACCTTTGGTGACCCTAGATTCAAAACCCCTAGCTGGGTGAAAAGAGCCTGCCCAGAGCACTGCCTCCGTTCTCTCTGTTCTCTCTGTGGCCTCCTGTGTGTCATTTCATCACTATGGGGAAGTGGAGGGACAGATGGACCAAGATCTCCTTCTGCTTTAAATAGACCTTAGTCTTTTTCTGTTCGGAAAAATCTGTGGTTTGTGTCAGACTTTTTAGCATCTGTTGTGGCAGTAGAACTGAGTGAAAGAGTATTAACATATCCACAGCTGCCATCAGAAAAAATGAACGGTCCAGCCCTGCTGCACTAAGGGGCGCTGGTTCAGGTTCGAATGATGCTCCCTGCTCCATGGCCTTCGAGAGGAGAGGTCGGCGCATCCCTGAGGAAAGTCAGTGTGAAAGGGAAGCTCAGACGAGTTCAGCATCTGACTTGGCTGGTTCATCCTAGCACCCATCTGGCTGGACTCCCCGCATGGTGCTCCGTAGAGACGCATCACATGGTTGAGTGCTCCAGCTTTTTAGTTACTTTTCCTGCTCCAGTTTACATAAAATTATCTGGTTTCTATATAAACTCTGATACCATCTAATCTAAGAAAGTGGTAAAAAAAACTGTACTTTTTATCCGCCTAAGGTTATTTCTTAAATATTTTCCATCCCTTTTCACCTATTCGCCATCATTGACCCAGATCCTCCTCACCAGAATTGCTTGTGAGCAAGGAGACAAACCCAGAGTCACGGACAGAGGAGGGCCTCTATAAATTTTGCTAGTCTGGAATTGGTCCCTGAACCACAGTTTGTAAAACACTGTTTTATGAGAAAAGAAGATGGGATGAAGACAGAAAAGGACACCCTTGGAAACAATAACACTGTGGTGTGACCACAGGGTTGGATGCCAGGAGGTCATGAGTTCTAATCCTAAATGTATTTCCCAAGTCACAGTGGCAAAATTGCATGGAAAAGTGCTAAAGAGGCCCCTTTGGTGATTTTTTCATTCACGTATCCATCAGCTATTCATTACATGTGTGCCTTCAGTGTGCTGGAAGAGATACACAGATAGGTCAGGATCAGAGCCAGACCTTGAGGAGCTCTCAGCCTTGTCACAGTGATGAGACATGTCCATAAGTAACCGCCAGCTTGCCAGGGGTAGTGGTCAGTGCCATTGAACTGGGGCAGGTTGCAGGCATGGGCAGGGCAGCTGGGGGAGAGGCAGCTTCTACTCTCTGGAGCCATGAAGGTTCCCTGGGAAAAAGATGACATTGCAGCCAGGCCTTTAAAAGTTAGGTAGGTCTTAGACATTGGAGATTGGTGGAATAAATGTCCTAATGTTGGGAACAGCACGAACAGTGTTTCAGGGACCAGAGGGTGTAGAGAAAAGTTTGTCATACAAGGTACACGTTGGGAGTGTGCAATCTGACTAGAAAAATAGAGGCCAGGGCCATATCATGAAAGGCTTTGAATTCTAAGCTGAATTTCTATTTTAGTCAGTAAGGAGTTGATGAAGGCTTTTTTACCAGGCACATGCTTTAAGACGATTAATCTGGCAGCAGCCATGACCTTGGGGAGAGCAATTTCTGTGATGTCGTAGGGGCCATGGCCAAAACCCAGTGAGATAAATGGTGACAACGTGGTGAGTAAATGTTGCTGTGGAGACTAGACAGCTGCTTCCAGCTGCAAGGAGGTAGAGATGTTGGTCCCCTGAGGAGGAAGAGGACGCAAGGTCAGAGGAAGAGTGTGTGAGTGACAGAGGAACAGAAGTTCTTTCTGTGCTTTTGTTATTCCCTGGGATTCTTGGCCCGGTCATAATGGATTACAGAAGGCTTTTAGTTATTCTTCATGTGTTCTTTTCTCAGACCAATGTCTTTGAGTAAAACAATCTTGGAAGTTTTCTGTCCCTTTAAAAATTTCGACTAAGCCCTTCAGTCACGTGCCTTCAGAAATTTTGGTTACATAACGCTGCTCTGAATTGGAATTCTGCAGCCTCATGCACTGGAGCCTCATTCTTTCCGTCCCCCACCTGGCACTTTATTTTCTGTGGGTCAGGGTTAGCTTCTTTCTAACCATTGTTGCGGAACTCTTTAAATATTTGGTCTCACAGGTTCTAAAAGCTGGCAGGCCAGGCTGCTCCCTGCAGGTTATGAGACCAAAGCCTTGCAGAAAAGGAGCCAGTAAAATCCCAAAAGCATGTTAACGGAGTGTAACTGCTGCATGGAGCACTGCCCCTGTGGGGCCGGGCTCCCAAGTGCTGAGGCCAGCAGCCCGCAGCCGCTGTGGCCCACAACCAGAAGGAGCCCTCATGCACCACATCGTGGCCGCTTCGTAATTGTGGTGATGACAACAGATTAAATCACTGGCTCTCAGCACTGAGGACTGGGGTTTGTCAGGGTCACTCACTGTTCCCTTGCTTCTCCCAATTTTCCATAGCGAGAGAGCAAGTTTGGAGTCCACTGCTACAGTACAAATACTTGCTGGGAGCTCTCCAAGTTTTACTCTGTCTAGAAGTTAGTTCTCTTAGTAGCCTATATTGAATGTGTCTCTTTCTTCCAGCATCCCCTCAACACATGATTCTGAAATGTAATTCCTCAATATATGTGTATATGTTTTTGTACCCTATTTTTTTTTTAATGATTTAAGGCAACTTGCAGATACACATATAATGCAATGAATAATTTTTAACTTCGGCTACAGGGCAAAAGGGTTATATGAATAGGAAAATTAGGTACACCCAGGATAAAGGTTAGTTCACAAAGTTCAAACTACAAATAAGATTCTCTGGAAACAGATCACACATGTTTTTCTGAGTTTCCTAGCAGGCAAAGCAAAGAAGGAAACTTAAAAGGATAAAATTCACATGTGTGTAAGGTACAAGCACACCGTCAGCTCAAGAGAAGAAGAGTGAGTCCTTGCACTGCATAAACTTGCTCCTGAAGTGCTCATAAAAGGGGCACCGAGTGAGCAAATGAGCAAGGCCCTCATCAGCTTCCCTGCAGCAAATAGCATAGACACTTGTTTGACTTCTTGCAGTATTCCATGGGGTAGGCTTGGTGGTAAGGCCCCATGTGAGAAGGACTCCACAGGAGGCCTGTGCAGGGTGTTTCAGTGTAGTTTATCCCTTTCAAAGGTGTCTGGGAGATTCTGTGCCACAAAAAAAGTCCCAAGATCAAATGGGTCTGGCAAGAACTGTGTGATACCAGCATACTGAAGGCTCTGAGAAGTCCTACTATTAAAAAATTGAGACTTCCCTGGTGGTACAGAGGTTAAGAATCCGCCTGCCAATGCAGGGAACACAGGTTCGAGCCCTGGTCTGGGAAGATCCCACATGCCGCGGAGCAGCTAAGCCCGTGCGCCACAACTAATGACCCTGCTCTCTAGAGCCCGCAAGCCACAACTCCTGAGCTGCGTGCCACAACTATTGAAGCCTGCTCGCCTAGAGCCCATGCTTTGCAACAAGAGAAGCCACTGCAATGAGAGGCCCACGCACCACAACGAAGAGTAGCCCCCACTCGCTGCAACTAGAGAAAGCCCGCATGCAGCAACGAAGACCCAACACAGCCAAAAATAAAATAAAATAAATTAATTAATTTTAAAAAAGAAAAAAAAATTGGCTCAGCATTTACCAAACTGATTTAATCACAAGACCTTTTTAAAAAAATTAAAACACTTACTGGGAAACACTGATCTAAAACAGGGATCAGCAAACTGTCTCCTAAGGGTCAGATAGATAATTTAGCATACAGTCCCTGTCAAAACTACTCTACTCAGCTCTGCCATTGTATCCAAAAAGCATGAGTGTATTCCAGTAAAGCTTCATTTATGTATACTGAAATTTGAATTTCATATAATTTTCACGTGTCATGAAATAATGTTTTTCTTCTTCTTTTTTTTTTTCAATCATTTAAAAAGACAAAAACCATTCTTAGCTTGCAGACCATTCAGAAACAGGTGGCAGGCCCAATTTGGTCTGTGAGCTATAGTTTACCGACCCCTGATCAAAAATAATGTTTGGATGGTATGTCTTCCAGCAAGTTTCCCTGAGTACCATTCCTCAGAGTTGTTTTATTTTTATATTATTTTTTGTGTGTGGTGGTTAATTTTTTTTTAATTTTTTAAAAATTTTATTTTATTTATTTTTATACAGCAGGTTCTTATTAGTTATCTATTTTATACATATTAGTGTATATATGTCAATCCCAATCTCCCAATTCATCCCACCCCGCCGCCTCTCCCGCCTTGGTGTCCATACGTTCTCTACATCTGTGTCTCTGTTTCTGCCTTGCAAACCAGTTCATCTGTACCATTTTTCTAGATTCCACATATATGCGTTAATATACGATATTTGTTTTTCTCTTTCTGACTTAACTTCATTCTGTATGACAGTCTCTTGGTCCATCCACGTCTCTACAAATGACCCAATTTCATTCCTTGCTGAGTAATATTCCATTGTATATATGTACCACATCCTCTTTATCCGTTTGTCTTTCGATGGGCATTTAGGTTGCTTCCATGAGCTGGCTATTGTAAATAGTGCTGCAGTGAACATTGGGGTGCATGTGTCTTTTTGAATTATGGTTTTCTCTGGATATATGCCCAGTAGTGGGTTTGCTGGGTCATATGGTAATTCTATTTTTAGTTTTTTAAGGAACCTCCATACTGTTCTCCATAGTGGCTGTATCAATTTACATTCCCATCAACAATGCGAGAGGGTTCCCTTTTTTCACACCCTCTCCAGCATTCGTCGTTCGTAGATTTTCTGATGATGCCCATTCTGACTGGTGTGAAGTGATACCTCATTGTAGTTTTGATTTGCATTTCTCTAATAATTAGTGATGTTGAGCAGCTTTTCATGTGCTTCTTGGCCATCTGTATGTCTTCTTTGGAGAAATGTCTAGGTCCTCTGCCCATATTTGGATTGGGTTGTTTGTTTTTTTAGTATTGAGGTGCATGAGCTGTTTATATATTTTGGAGATTAATCCTTTGTTGATTCGTTTGCAAATATTTTCTCCCATTCTGAGGGTTGTCTTTTTGTCTTGTTTATAGTTTCCTTTGCTGTGCAAAAGCTTTTAAGTTTCATTAGGTCCCATTTGTTTATTTTTGTTTTTATTTCCATTACTCTAGGAGGTGGGTAAAAACATCTTGCTGTGATTTATGTCCAGAGTTGTTTTAATTTAGACCTTTATGTTTCTGGCTTAAGAGCAGATTTTCTTTAAAAAGTATAGTAGAGCGCTTCCCTGGTGGCGCAGTGGTTGAGAGTCCGCTTGCCGATGCAGGGGACACGGGTTCGTGCCCCGGTCCGGGAAGATCCCACATGCCGCGGAGCGGCTGGGCCCGTGAGCCGTGGCCGCTGAGCCTGCGCGTCTGGAGCCTGTGCTCTGCAACGGGAGAGGCCACAGCAGTGAGAGGCCCGCGTACCGCAAAAAAAAGAAAAAAAAAAGAAAAGAAAAAAAGTGTAGTAGAGGATTGGTTTGAGTGCTTACAGGCTAGACTAAGGTTTTTCTCTGAAACGATGTGTGGGCCCTCTCCAAAATGACATTTGCAAACTAATAGTTGAAGCCTTAAAGTTTTACTGTGTCACACATGGCTGAATTGATTTGAGGCTGGAAGTGTTTTAATGGGCATTATTATTCATTCATAGAAATAAAAGTCTCAAAACACCCAGAGACATTTGATTTTAAGAAAATATAACTTCCCACTCAACTCTCCATGTAAACCAGTAAACTGTGGCCCCCATCAAACTAAGAGTATTTTTTATTTTAACTTGAGGAACGTTCTTTCAGTTTCTTATGTTGTCATTATGATGGTTGATGGGGAACCCAAACTTTCCCACCACCAAGTCTAACATTTCAGTTTCAGTTCGATGGGTATTTATTGAGTACTCGGGATATCAACGGGTATTTATTGAGTACTCAGGATATACAGTGCATTTTGCTGGCTTTTATGGGGGATACAAAAAGGAACAAGAAGCAGACAGTTCCCTCTTTACCTTGTGAATCAAGTTCAAGATCCTCACCAATTTAGAGCCCATTACCATGGTATCAGGATTAATTTCACTTCCTTGTCTCTTCCTGTCAGCATGCATGCATTCATTCATTTAACAAACATTTGTGAGTTGCAACCTCTGCTCATAGCACTGTAACACAAAGCCCTCCAAGAGCTTGCTTTCCAGGGGACATCGGTATTTCTCTTTTTCCTCTGGCACTCTTGTGTAATTACAGTTTCTTTTACATAGTGAAACAAATTATTTCTTTATCTCCTGAGACCTCAGCATTTATGTTCCCCGCACTGTATGTGCCTATTCTTGAGCTGTTTAGTGAGAAGAGTGAATCTTCTGGTGAAGCACTCTTCCTGGGACTGTGCTCTAAGTGCTCTTGTCCCTCCACCTGAGTGGCACCCACCTTTCCCTGTCCCCTTTTCTTGGTGTACCAGTGAGTATATAGTTTTACCAGATTCATCATTTTAAAGCTTTTAACTGTATTAAGCAATAGGAGTCTATAAGATTGTTGAATATCCTTATAAGCAGTATTATGTATCTGATTATTTTTTGATTGGAGGAGGTTTTATACAGTGTTAATTTTTTCCACTTATAATAGTAATACTGAGTCATAGTGCGAATTTGAAAAATATGGACAAGTATAAAGGAAAAATATTAATCCATAATTCTACTACCCATCAATCAATTCTATTAACAATTTCTTTTACTTTGCTTGATTCAGAAATCACATTTAAAATTTAAAAAATTTAAATTAATAAACAGTAAAATTGACCTTTATTTGTTGTACACTTGTGTGAATGTTGACACATATAAGTTCATGTAGCCACCACCACAATCAAGATACAGAAAAGCTCCATTCCCTCAGAACAAGCACCCCTTTTTAATCCCACCTTCCCCAAGCCCTGAAAATCCCTTATGTCTCTGTTATATAATTTTGTCTTTTTGAGAATGTCATATAAATGGAATCATAGACTATATAAGCTTGTGAGAGTGGCTTCCTTGACATAATACCTTTGAGATTCATCCAAGTTGTTGCATGTATAGTAATTTGTTCCTTTTTGTTGCTCAGTGGTATTCCATGGTGTAGATGTACCATAGTTTAGTTATCCATTTATCCACTTAGCATTTAAGAGTCTTTTTTTAAAAAGCATCTTGACATTTCTGAAATCCTGTAGTACTTTAAAATCAATGTATGTATTTAACGTGCTCGGGGTTTTTGTTTCCCCAAAAAGCTATTGTTGAATTGATAGTGTGTCCTAGAATTAATACTGCCTTAGAATCAAGGTATTATGGTGGTGAGATGATCAGTGTCGAGGATCAGAGAGGGCTGGTGAAGGGTTATCCGGAATAAGGGAACTGAGCAGTAAGGGGACAGGTAAAGGAAGGCCCCGAGAGGTTTGCAGCCCGGTGCCCAGAGCTGCTTGGCAGCCTGTGAGGGCTTTGGGGAAGTTTTGAGCAGAAGAGCAACATAGGAAATAAGACTTTAAGAACAAAGCCAACTAATTGTGGTGACTGCCAGGATGTCCACCATCATGAGTGTTGATGAGGCAGGAGGGGAACGGGGAATGGCAGCAGTGGGGCTGATAGTACTGGAGGGAGTGGAGGAAGAACTTGAGGAGAGTGCAGTGGGGGCAGGGAGTGCTGACTAGAGAGCCTGTGTGTGGGGAAGGGAGGGTGGTTCCTGCTAAACACCCTGACTTCCAGGCCAGTGCCCCGGGAGACGGGGCAGGAGGTGTGGAGAACTTAGGACCGACTGCCCAAATCTTAGGTATTTATATGGTGTGAACGGGTAGGTTGGGTGGGTCATGTTATTTGGGAAATTCTAAAGCAAAATGAGAATGTCCAGGGGCTTCACAGATTAAGAATGAGACGTGCATAGGGATACTGTGTGGAGGTAAAGAGGCATAGGGTGTACTCAATTATGTGAGCTTGCATGAAGTATATGATTATTTCATGGAAATAAACTGTGATTAGGGCCATTTCCAAGTAGAATTCATCATGGCTAACTGTATGGGCGCAAAGTTTTCTGCAGAACCTATTCTTGAGTCCCATCTCCCTGTGTCACAAGCCAGACAGTTTATTCTTTGGCACACCCCACTTTTGCAAGATAGGAGGAGTAGTAAATCACCCTCATGTGATCCTTGAAGGACAAGTTCCCACCAGCCACTGAGGAAGAGGGAGGCAAAAGAAAGAACGGACTGTTGGAGAGTAATTTGCCAAAGGGACTTGCCCCTCTTGTCAGGTAACTTCTTGGGAAGCCTCGTTCATGGAAGCCGCCTCGCTTCCACCCGCTCACACCTGTTCTAACTCAGGATGAAGGAGAAGTAGGGGCCAGTCAGCAGAGAGAAAGAGAAAGACACTCAGAGACAGTACGGAGCCTTGTTATCTTCCCCCAGTTTGCATTTTATTAAAGATCCCCTGTTAGAGAGACAAGAGGGAAGTTACTCCCCACTTTGTCTACCGTTTATACATTTGCAAAAGAGCCGTTCTTTAAAGCTGTACTACAGTGGGGTAAAGTTGTGGCCTTGCTAATTATGTCTTCAATCTTCCCTAGAAAAGACTGTGTCTTCACCATCGACCCATCAACTGCCCGAGACCTCGATGACGCCCTCTCCTGCAAGCCCGTCGCTGACGGTAGGATGGAATCTTCTCTCCCCCTCTAGGTGGCAGGCAGCAGGCACCCCTGTGTGGCCAGCCTGGCTGCCGGGTACTCCCTGAACTTGCCGTAGGCCCCTGAGCCTACACAGCATGCGACCTAGAGATTGTACTCCGGACCGACTTCAGTGAGCGTCAGAATAAGAAACGTCCTCTTGCTAGGACCCTTCTCGGGCCTCAGGAGGGACAGCAGTGAGGGCAGAAGAACTAATTTCAGGCCCGGCCCTGCAGCAGGCTCCAGTGAGGGCATAATGTGTTAAAGGAGGCCCCTAAGCTCTGCTTCGGAGAAGCACAGAGTTTTTCTACCTGAATTGAACGACACACTGGGGTGATTCAAAGGGTGCTGTCCAAAGACATGCTCAGCAGAGGCGGCAGGAACACCTCCCCTGAGGAAGCCCCTCACAGCCTGAGCTGGAGAAGCTTGCTCTGCCCCGCGTAGGTCTTCATCTGTCCAGCAAGTTGCGGAAGGCAGCTGTTAGAGGCTCCTGAAACATTCTTTTGGGATGGAGCCAGGAAGGAAAAAGTGGGATTTGATGCCACTGGTCTTTGAAAACTATCATAGGGGGAGGGGGAGATGTGTGAGGTGTGAGAAGAGCAAACCCTAGCCGTGCCCTTCCTAATGCCCCTCCAGATGAGCCGCTAGAGTCTGGAGCTGCTTCCTTCCCCTCACCGGGGCGGGGTCTGGTGACTGCTGTGGCTTTAGTTATTCTCCAGTATGGCTTTGGCACTAACATGGCCTTTGATGGCTTGCCCATGATGGTATGCAATCTCGCGGCTTCAATCTCCTGCACAGTGTTGGTGGCCCAGTGGCCTGGTCTTGGCAAACACCGCAGAGATGTTCACATATTCCATTAATGCAAAACTTCATGGGCTCAGCGTGTTGTCTCTTCTCCATAAAAGACAGTGAGGTTCAGTAGATACAAAGCTGAGAGACAGAAAACATCACTGCCCAGAAATGCTTCCATCTTCTTTTAGTGAGTCTTCCTTGAAACTGTGGGCAATGGTGCTCAGTGTTTTCAACGAAAGAAAATTGAAAGGAAGATAAAGCATAAAGAGAGAAAAGTTCCCAGGGAAATTTCAGAGGAATTATATATTTTTTAAATCTAAACTTTAAGCAGCCTACTTAAAAAGGCAAATGCTACGTTGGTTTCTTATATCCTGAGCAGTCTTTGCTGCATGGAAAGGCTTGGGCATATCTCCCTCACGTCCACTTCTCTGAGTCCCCGTTGAAAAGTGCCCCCCACCCCCGGCAGAAAGCCAGGTGATACTGGACCTCACTTCCTGTATTTCCTTTCTCTCCAGCTTCATAGCCCTGCTCTGTTTGTAGCCTAATGCTTGGAAACAGTTGCTTCATTTATTTTGGCCACGTCTGTAGTCGTTAATGGTGGAAGGGCAGGCCTAATCCCTGTTACCCCATCTCAGCCGGCTCACATGATATCCCCTTGCAGGGACACCAGCGAACAGGCACGTGTCTTGCCTCACTCTCCCCGCACACTATGTGTCGTGTCTAGGGTACCAGGTCACCAGCAGAGGCTTCGTGTAGGGAAAA
>NW_006789568.1:1349060-1382503 GCF_000442215.2 Lipotes vexillifer
ACCAGGTCACCAGCAGAGGCTTCGTGGAGGGAAAAGGTGGAGCAGGAAGGATTGACTGGGGACAAGTTGTACATATGTTTATAATTCCAACCGAAGAATATGCTTTGTCAGACAGTCGAAAACCAATTGTTTTCAGTCTGCTGTTCAGGGAGAGCATTCATAATGAGGGAAATCATTTAGCAAGTGCAAGATGAAGGAAAAGGAGAGGAAGTAGAGGCAGAGAAATGAGGCAGAGAAACATTATAATTGTTTAGAGATGCAGGTAGAAGAAACTGAACTGGAGCTGGTGGCATTATTATTAATGGGGGTGGGGAGGACAGCTGTGAAAAAGGGGTAATGACAGAAAAGAATCAGTGGAAATGGATTTGGAGTTGAGGGAGGGGAATCCAAGACGGGGCAAAAGTTTCAACCTGGATGGCGAGGAGATGGAATCTACAAGTTAGAAATCGGGAAATCAGGAGGACCAGCTGGTTTCGGAGAGAGCGTGTCTGCATGGAGCTGTCTGTCTGATGATATGTGTTTATATGAGCTGCTGCAGATGCTCTGCAGAGGAGGCTAAATGTGTGCAGAGTCCATCTCATCATATACAGAGAGCCATGAAGAAGAGTAGACAACTCAGCAGAATGCAAACAGTGATTTTATTAGGATGATGGGTTCATAAGTGATTTTTCTCTTTTCCCTAGTTTCCAAATTTTTATAATGTGGTAATAATAGCTTTATAGTGAAAAAATTTTGTAATAAAAAAAAATTATGAGGTGCCAGAAATCACAGGCTGCCCAGTAGCCGCTGCACCAGGTGATCAGATACCGTCCATCTGCTTAGTTATTCTTGCATTCCAGGGGAGTAATTAACATCTGGTCATTTGGCAGAGCAGCAGAAAAGGAACATGGCAAAGGAGTCGGGGAAGAGTCTGAAAAGGCCTGAGTTGGGCAGTCAAGCGTTTTTATGGTGGCATTTCTACAGTTGGCCTTTGTGACAGCTGTTTCCGCCAAGGCCATTTATTCAGGGAGATGAAAAGTGAAAGGCAGTTCCAGTTTGGATTGGGGTGAGGCTGGCTGAGTTCAGGCTCTGGTAGTTACCAGTTCATGTCAGTTCTTGCTTAGAGGAAAAATAGTTTAATGTTTCAAAAAGCAAATAATGTTTTCTGGGCATATTTACGTCATCTATAACCATTTTTATTTAAAGAAAATATAAAGGTTAAACTTTCCTTTGGTCCCATTGAAATCATCTGAATGACTCTTCTGTGAAGATAAAACGCACAGACAGAAGTAACTTATTTAGTCCTTACTCTCTCTTTCTGTAGAGTTCAGATGAACCCCCAGGACTTGCTACCAGTATCTCCTATAGGTGCGAGATTTAGACATTACAGTCTGCAGGTGAATTCTGTAGAAACACAGTGACACCTGCTCCCCAGTAGGTCATGTTTAGGTTGGAAGGCTGACGAGGGGGTGCCCTCTGCCCTTGAGGAATCTCAGCTTTGGAAGAGATTCTACCAGTCATCTAGCCCGGTAATTTTTCACCTCTTACAGCCTATAAACACACTTGAGGGCAAGATTCCCATGAGCATTAACCAGCCCGCTAACTTTAACATGGATTCTTTCACTTTAGCTCAAGAAGATATTTAATAATGTAAGTGAGTAAGACTGGTTATAATGATAACCCAGAACCTAAAGACAGTAAATCACACACTCCAGTGTTTGATTACTGTAACAGACCTTTGCAACACACCTCACAGTTGACCTCACCGCTCAAGTGTGGGAGTGCCACAGTTGGCACATCACCCTCTGGTTTTCAGATTACCTCTACAGCATCTACTTACTGAATATCCAGGTTGCACTTTAACTCTCTACCTTACAGGCAGCCCATTTGGCCTGGAGATTGCGTGACTATATGGAAATCCTTCCCTGTAATGATCTGAAATACCACTGTCTTCCTGTAATCTTCCACTCGTTGGTCCCGTGCGTGCCCCTTGGGAGCCTCTAGAATAAGTCTCGTCTCTCACGTGACGGCTCCTCAGATACTGGATAATGGCTGTCATGTATATCTGAATTACAGCTTCCCAGTTAAGCATCCTGTATATTTTTCTGTGTCCTGTAGCTTATTAATTTAAATTCCCATGTCACGGCGTTACTTCTGCCTTTGTGAGCTCTGAGGTAAATGGCTGCCTGTATCCAGACTTCTCCCTGGCTGCCAGGCCACAGTGACTCTCTCCCAGCCACTTCCAGCCACCTGTTCTGTTCAATTAAACCTGCATTATTGCTTTGCTCTAGTCTCTGAGAGAGGAAATTATCAGTCAGACAAGTCAGGACCTTTATTCAGCTTTTAGTTGATTCAGGCTCCCGACAGATCCTACAGGAAATTGATGTTCCCTGCTTCTCTGGCGTCTTGTCTCTCTAATGTTTTGTTCTGTAATGAGTGCTCTGCCATTGAACATGGTAGGGTTATCCTAGCCAGACCTTAGAAATGAAGGATTGGAGAAAGGGGGAGTGGGGACTGACTGCTAATGGGTTTGGGGTTTCTTTGGGGGGTGATGAAAATGTTCTGAAATTGCTAGCTCAGAGTTATACAGCTCCGTGAGTATACTGAAAACCACTGGGGGAAAATGAGTGAATGGATGAATGTATTAAGGATACATAAACAAATCCATTCATCCTTGAGACTTTTTGGAAATTGGAATTTACACCTTAACGATCACTTAGCAGAAGTCTTGATGGATTGCCTGGGCTGGATACCCAGAGTCGTATCCCTCTTACCCGTCTCTCCTCCTTGCTGCCTTCACCTCTGAACCACGAAAATCCCACCCAAGGAGCACACCCCTGTGCTCAGCCACCTGCTCGTCTTTCCCACCCCCACAGAGGGCAGCCATCTGACTCAAAGAAAGAGGGATCTGTCCTACTGTCCAGGTATGAGAAAGTGCTCAGGTCATCATCCAGTCTGAGGGACCTCAGGAATGCACACTACCTGCACTGCTGTAGGGGGCACCAGACTTCCTGCTGGTTTGCCTCTTGTCTGGCTTTCCCTTTCCCTTCCCTGAGGAGGATGGACTAGGCAGCTCTGTTTCTGGGAGCCCTTCTCACTTAGGAAATAGGAACAAGAGACTAGGAGAAAGTTTGTACGAATTTCACAGAATTCCTAAACTCTGGACTTCCCCGTATGGTTATATGTGTCACCTGCTGAGAGTTCTTGTCACGAGTGATCATCTTTGGAGGCAGTGAGGAAGTAGGAGCTGGAAAGACTCTGCTCCCCTGGCTTAGGCTGGAGAACCTGAGCAACAGAATGGATGGTAGTGATTTTAATGAGCAAAGAGCAGAGATGAAGGCTCTGGATCTGCTACTGGGAAGGAAGCATGGGTGGGAGTCCTGGAGCTTACGAGTACAAGGTTCCAGCAAATCACAGCAGCCAGGCCAAACCGTCTTCCTGGGCTCTGTTCTCACCTCTGGGAGGATCTTACCCCACCAGGCATTCACCGCAGCCCCTTTATGTTTCCCTTTGGTTTGGCTTCCTCCTCTCACGAACTTAAGTCTCCATCCTGTAAGACCTTCCTCAGCCCCCTACAGCCTCAGGAGTGTTCACACCTTCCTTTGTCCATCAGGACATCTTGAAGAGCAGTCTACTTGCTGCGGCTACTTTCCTGCTTCCCATTTATTTCTTACTCCCTCTGCTATGTGGCTTCAGAAAGTTCAGTGACACAGGTTGTCCCTGACTTCAATTCAGCAAACATGTGTGCAGTGTTTGGCTTTTCATCTACTCTCCTTTGGACTTAGGGGGCTCCACTTGCTCTTTTTTTTTTTTTTTTTTTTTTTTTTTTGCGGTACGCGGGCCTCTCACCGCTGTGGCCTCTCCCGTCGCGGAGCACAGGCTCCGGACGCGCAGGCTCGGCGGCCACGGCTCACGGGCCCAGCCGCTCCGCGGCACGTGGGATCCTCCCGGACCGGGGCACGAACCCGTGTCCCCTGCATCGGCAGGCGGCCCCCCAACCACTGCGCCACCAGGGAAGCCCCCTACTTGCTCTTGGTTGTAGTTAATGGACTACTTCTCTCTAGTTGCCTTCTTCCAGCTCTTCTTCTCTGCTCCCTCGCTTCATGGGAGTCTCCAGTCCCCTTCCTTCCGTGCTCTTCAGCCTTTGCGCTCTGTTCCCTTTGCCTGCATTGCTCTTTCCCTGGAGAGCCGTGTGGAGTGGAGATCATCAGGTGGGTCGCTCTCTCAGTAAGGCCTTCCCTAGTCACTCTGCCTCTAATTTCTTCCCCTCCCACCCGCTCTCCACCATCCGTGCTTTACTTTTTCCCTCATCACTCATCAGCCACTGACGTGCTATTGACTGTCTTGTTTCTTACCTATCCTCCCACCGTACACCCCCTGGCAGTGTGAGGCTCAGAGCAGGCGCTCAGTGAGTCAGTCTCTGGTGGTATTCACAGGCTGCCGAGAGGAGAGGGGGTTCCCAGGCAGAGGGAAGAGTGTGTGCAAAGTCCCAGGACGCCAGATACATGGTATTTTGGAGGGAACCACACAGAACTTGAAATATCTGGACCGTGAGGTTCAAGTGGGGTGGTAGTCGTAGATAAAGCAGGAAGGAGATCGTGAATTCTTTCGTAGGCCCTGCTAGAAAGTTTAGACTTCATGGAGAGCGGGTGTGGGGGCACGGACTGCAGTATTTAAACCTCAGCTTGAAGAATAAACAGGGGTGAGCCACACAGTGGGGAGGAAGAACGTTTTAAGCTACGGGAACAGAGTGTGTGTTGGCCCTGTGGAACAAAGACCTCGGCACCAAAAGGAACCGGACGTCAACGTGACTGCACCGTGACGGGGTGGGAGGAGCCTGTGCCGTAAGACCGGAAGGGGGCACGCAGGCTCCGTTTCGGAGTGGGAGTCTTATCTTGAGTGTAATGGGAAGCAAAGAGCTTTAAGCAGGAGAGAGTCAGGATCCAACTTGCAGGTGGGAGAGATCTGTGTGGCGGTAGTGAGGAGTCTGGACTGAGCGCGGTGTTAAGATGGTCTGAGTTCTGAGAGGCAGCAAGTGCCCCGACCAAGGCAGAGGCCGAGGAGCCAGAACTGGAGGGAGGCACTAGCCAGGACAGGAAATCGGGGCAGGACTTGGGGTCCGGGCCGCTGCAGGAGCCTCTTAACTGCTCTCTCGTGTCGGCCTTTTCTTCCCACGGATCGAAGCCAAGGCAGTCCTTGTAAAATGTAGATCTGATGAGGTCATTCGCCCACTCCAGTCCCTCCAAGACTTCTCGTCCTGCTGAGGATAAACACCCAAGTCCTTCCTGGGATGTACTGCTGTCTCGTTTGTTTGTTTTTTCTAATCTTCCTACTGCGATCTCTAACTGCCTCTCCAACCTTGTTCCCCACAGTCCCTGTCTCACCCGCCCTCCTCCAGCCAACATGGCCGTGGTGTTGTCCTCCGGACATGCCAGGCAGCTCCTGTCTCAACACTTGTGTACTTTCTCTTCCCTCTGTCCGGACTCCCCTTCTCCCAGATCCCTCACTACTCTAAGTTCTACTCAGATGTCATCTCAAGGAGGCTCTTCCTGACCACCCTATTGCCACAGTCTTCTCCCCACCCCACCACCCCCTGCTTCTCGATTCCCTTTAAGGTACTCTTGTGGGTCTGTCCTCCTGGATGGTAAGCTTTACGAGAGAAGGGATGACCTTTTGTTCACTGTTGAACCCTCAGTGACCAGCACACCATGTGTTACATAGTTGACACACTTGGAAATGTTTGTTGAATGAGTGAATAAGTTAGTAAACTTTTGATATTGGCAGTAGGAGAAGAATCTAGAATCTCATCTAAGTTTCTGGCTTGGGCAGTAGGCAGAACATAATGGCATTCAATAGGAGATATTGAGGAGAGCTGGTTTTGGGGAGAAGGTGGTGCGTTCAGAGATAAGCACATGTTGGATTTGCAGTCCCTGAGAATCATCCAGGTAGAAATACGAAGGGGACAAGTCAAAGGAGTTAGGGCTGGAAGTGGAGATTTGGGAGTCATCAGTACATGGGCCTGGGAGAGGTGGCCCAGGAGAAGTCACAAACTGAGAAGAGGACCCCGCTGGGCCCCTGGGAAGACGTGGAAAATAACCGAGAGGTGAGGCCAGGGAGCCTGGAGGCGAAGGAGAGAGAGGGGGGAGTGGGCAGGCAGAGCAGGCTAAATGCAGAAAGGCCACAAAGGCTGGAGAGTCAGGTAAGAGAGAACTGGGAAGTCTTTGGGTTTGGCAACCAGGAGATCATTGACGACCTTGAGAGACTAGTGTCAGTGGCTTTGAGGAGGGGAAGCCAGACTGCAGGTGGTGGAGAAGGGAGTGGAAAACAGGAACGGAGGTGGCTTTCCGTAAGAAGCTTGGCTGTGAAACCTATGAGTGGCAGGGAGGACGGGACAGCTTGGAGAAGGAGAAGTTGAAAATATAGGAGTGAGAGGAGCTGACGATTTTGCAAGGTCTCGAAGAAGAAGGTGGGAGTGGATTCAGAGTATAAGTGGAAAGTGAGGCCGAGGCATGGAGGGTAAACACCTCTTCCCTTGAGGCAGAGAAGCAAGACATAGGGAATGGGCCGCTGCTGAGTATTAACCCTGGATAATACCCACTTCAGCTGTGAGAGCTGACCAGAAACCGATCATACACGGCCTTCCCAAACTCTGTTCATGGGTGCTGAGTTGGAATACTACCAAGCCTGGGTGATTTTCTTTAGCCTTCTGGGTGTGGGAGCAGAAGTTGCAATGATACAAATTTGGGGGTTTGCTGAGAGGGAGAACATGGTGGGCACCAGGACAAGGTTGCTGGGACCTTGCTTCCCCTCTCAACCTGTTTCTTCTCCGTCCCCTACTTTTTATAAAGACATCATCACCTACCACCTAGTCAACCAAAGTTTTTTTAAAAAAGGGAATCCTGGGGCTTCCCTGGTGGCGCAGTGGTCGAGAGTCCGCCTGCCGATGCAGGGGACGCGGGGTCGTGCCCCGGGCCGGGAGGATCCCACATGCCGCGGAGCGGCTGGGCCCGTGAGCCATGGCAGCTGAGCTTGCGCGTCTGGCAACGGGAAAGGCCACGACAGTGAGAGGCCCACATATCGCAAAAAAAAAAAAAAAAAAAAAAAATCTTTCCCATGGCCGCTGAGCCTGCGCGTCCGGAGCCTGTTGCCCCGCAACAGGAGAGGCCACAAAAGTGAGAGGCCCGCGTACCGGCAAAAAAAAAAAAAAAAAAAAGGGGAATCCTGGAATCACATTTGATTCCTCTTCCTCTCAGCACTGTTGTCATGGCCTTGTCAATAATCTCCCCTCCCCCGCTGTGCGCCCTCTACCTTGCTACCCAGTTAGTTTTATTTATTTTTTTTGCGGTACGTGGGCCTCTCACCGTTGTGGCCTCTCCCGTTGCGGAGCACAGGCTCCGGACGCGCAGGCTCGGCGGCCATGGCTTACGGCCCCAGCCGCTCCGCGGCATGTGGGATCCTCCCGGACCGGGACACGAACCCACGTCCCCTGCATCGGCAGGCAGCCTCTCGACCACTGCGCCACCAGGGAAGCACAGTTTTCTTTTATGTACACATGAAGACCAGATCATGTCACTTTTCTGCTTGAAAATCTTCTCGTACCTACAGAATGGGCCACATTTCTTAGCAGAGCTTTGTTATCAAAGTCCTTTAAGATTAGTTCCCCAACCCCCTCTTCCACCTTCCCCACCTCCCAATGCCACTTTGACCCACACACACACACACACACACACACACACACACACACGCAGCACGCGCCCCTAATGGTGTCTGGCCACCCTAGGCTTTGCATATCCACTTCACTCTACCCTGCCTCCCAGCCTCTGCCTGCCCTTTGCCCTCCAGTTAGAATGCCTGGCCTCCCTTCCTACTTCTGTGTCAGAATTTCGTTCAACAGCAAGATGAAACCTCTGCGGAGCTTTCCTTTCCTCCTGGCAGAATGAACTGTTCCTATCCTATCAGCATATTTTCTTCATGTGTCTAATGCAGCAGTAAATATCATTGCTTGTGGATTTAATTCACCTTTTTGCTTGTTTCCTAAAAGCAGGGCAGTCCTTGGACATCTCTATATCCTGAGTGTCATGCATGGTACCCTGCATTTGAAAATCGCTTGATCTAATCGGTCTAACCAGGCATCTTGTTACAAACTTTTAGCGTTTCACTCCTTTTTCTGTTTCTTACCTTGCCCTTTTTATTTCCACTGTGCTTCGACCCTTAAGTTTGTGGGCTGTTTTTGGGCTTTTATGCTGACCTGTAAGCTTACACCGCATGCCCTCCTACAATGTCTACTTCTTTAGAATTAGGTGTACCTTTCCCTCATCACAATCATGGTTTTCAGTCCATCTCCTCGTGTCTCAGTGATACTGTAAGATAACTGAATTATATATTATGATCATGACATCTGGTCCTGCAGCTCTGTGAGCTGGCGTATCTGAGGCTCACTTCTTGCCCATTATTTTCTTTCATGCGTCTCTTCTATAGCCTGCAGTACTCTTCTCACTGCATACCTACAGGCTTCCACAGCAAGTTGTTTATTGCTTTTATTTGTCATTTTTATCCGTCTCCCTCCTGTCTGTATCCTTGCCATTTCCAAATTCAGTGAGTGCTAATTTTCTGATAAAATTTACTTATTGAATGAACCTTAACATGGTAGTGAAGGACAGTAACAACAACAACAAAAAACCAATTTATGATGCAAAAGCCAGAACTTTTCTTCCTTTAATTATTTTGGCAAACAGGCTTGCTAGTTAAGAAAAGGCTTTTTAACAACCAAGTACATCTTCGATGGCAATACAGTCATCTGTTAGTTTGGAGAAATAGAAAGTTGGTATTACAAAAATCCAACTATTCCTTTGTTAGCAGATAGATCTTAATTAATAGCATGTTGAGACATCGCAAATTGAGAAAGTTTGTTTTTTATTACCCTCTGTTGGAAGTGTTTGGAGGTTAGGTTGGTATAGGGAGGTAATGCCAAGGTAATTCCAGAATGTAGCAATCAGGTGACATTTTGAGAATGGAAATCAACTTTTTCAAAAATTTCATTTAATTTTATTTTATTGAAGTGTAGTTGATTTATAATGTCATATTAGCTTTAGGTGTGCAGCACAGTGATTCAGTTACACATGAGTGTGTGTGTGCGTGCATGTGTGTGCGTGTGTGTATGTATATTCTTTTTCAGATTATTTTACCTTATAGGTTATTACAAAATATTGAGTACAGGTCCCTGTTGGTTATCTATTTTATATATAGTAGTATGTATGTGTTACTCCCAACTTCCTAATTTATCCCTCCTTTCCCCTTTGGTAACCATAAGTTTGTTTTCTTTGTCTGTGGGTCTATTTCTGTTTTGTAAATATGTTCATTTGTATCTTTTTTTTTTTTTTTTTTAGGTTCCACATATAAGTGATATCATATGATATTTGTCTTACTCTGTCTGGCTTACTTCACTTTGTATGATAATCTCTCTCTAGGTCCGTCCATGTTGCTGCAAATGGCATTATTTCATTTCTTTTTCATGGCTGAATAATATTCCATTGTATATATGTACCACATCTTCTTTATCTGTTCATCTGTTTGTGGATATTTAGGTTGCTTCCATGTCTTGGCTGTTGTAAATAGTGCTGCAGTGAACACTGGGATGCATATATCTTTCTGAATTATAGTTTAAGACTGGAAATCAACTTTACATGGTTATCTGTAGAATTTCCTCTTGCCTGGAGATTTGTAAAACATCAGGTAGAATTTGCTATTTTAGTTTATATGAGGCTGAAACAGAATGTATGGTAGTGGTTTTAATCTCTTTAGAGTCACAGTCTCTCCTCAGGAAAAAAATGCACAAATGTGTATATACACTATATTTTGCGTAGGGCTTACATTTCCAGTAATATCATAGGATGGATAGCCTGAAGAACTCTTCTTCAATAAAACTCTTTAAAATGATGCATCTTTTAGAAATGTATGGCTGAGCTGGCAAGAAAGGTCTTGCCAGCCCTTGGAAGCCAGGAATGAAACAAGAGCAGATAACCAAAGAAAGAGGTATGTGCCAAAGCAGCTAATGGTATCTTCTAATGTCTAGTGACCCAGAAAGTTTGCTCAGGACCTGAATTAATACTACCTGCATGGCCCATAAAATTCCAAGCCAAGTATCTAGTTTAAAGTGGCACCAAATGGACAGTGTTTCTAGAAACCAGTCAGAACCATAAGCATATCCTTTCCAGAAGAATTAACTCTTAACCAAAGCCTTAAAGATTTGCCAAAGATAAAAGTTCTAGTAAAAGTAAACATACAGAAAAGTTATGAAACATGCAAGGGTGCAGCTAAAGCAATACTTAGAGGAGATTTTCTAGCTTTAAGTGCTTATAATAAAAAGGGAGAAAGTTTAAAAAATTGAGCCTATAAAGATTAGCTTCACAAAATGTTCAGAGATAAGGGGAAGGGAGAAGATGACTTGCTACAAGAACATAATTGTGGGTACAAGTACTGAATCAAAATATGAGCATTATCTATTATAACTGTAGCAGTAGAGGCTCCCTCTACTCACCAAAGAAACACACAAGACAAATAACCAAACTCTGTAATGCCTTTCATGCATGTCATAGTAAAACACATAATTCATTTACTTGAATAACAAAAATTCCTGTTTCCACTTTTGGCCCTGCCAAAATGTAAATCTTAAAAAATAGAAACAAAATATCAAACATTGCTCTTAGATCTCATTTTCATTTTTATAGTATTAGAGTGCTATTAATTGTCAAATTAAGGTCTTTTTCGAAAAATCATCAATGTTTGAAAAACATTTGGCATGTTAATTCTGTTATAACCGAATTGGGAACATATAAAGATACACTTTTTAATATTCAGTTTCTGTGTTATTCTGTATTTTATTATCATATATGTTATAGTGTTCATGTTCCATAAGTGTTTCAAATATCTTTTAAATAATAATAGAAATACAGTAAATAACTTCCAAAGTGGTAGAGAGCACAGGACATATAAAAAGCACATATTAAAGTTCCAAAAAAAATTAATAAGCACATCAAATTTAACTCTGCAGTTAAAAAACAAAGACTGTTAGACTGGAGAAACCTAGCTGTATGCTGTTTATAACTACACACTTAAAACATGAAGACGCAAAGATTAAATGTAAAAAGGTGGGAAAAGCTATACCAGTAATGTACTAAGCAAAAGAAAGCTAGTATATTTTTTATAATGTCTGACAAATAGCTTTTAAGATAGAAAACATTACTAAATGTATAGAGTCTCTAAATGATAATTAGAAGGATCAGTTCATCAGAAAAGATAGCGTCTAAACATATTACCAAGCGCTATAGCTTCAAAATATATATTAAAACAACAGTTGACAGAAATATGAGGAGAGATTGATAAATTCATCATCATAGTGGGTTAATTTAATATGCCTTTCCCAGGAAATGATAGTTCAAACAGACCAGAAATTCAGTAAAACTACAGAAAATTTGAACAGCACGGTTAGCAAGCTAGCTCCAGTAACCAATAACTAAGTATAATACCCAGAAATGAAGATTACACAGTGTTCTCAAGTGTTTCTCAAGAGAAAACATATATAAAAATTGACTTTGTATTAAAGCATTAAGCATATTTCAAGAAGTCATTGGTATCATACAGATCATGTTCTTGGGTCACAATACAGTTAAATGAGAATAAGTGCACAAACATTTTTAACTTAAGAAAAATTCAGTATGTTTAGAAATCTTAAATACCTTCTGTTACCCTCTCCCAGATTAGTGGCCAGATGAATGGCCTAAATCAGAATATACTTGATGTCATGTTTCCTTAATGCTTGAAGGTTGAGTGAGTTACCTATTTCCTCATGGCTGAGTTTACCTCTGTCATTGCCTCTTCCACACGAAATACCCCCTTACATAGGACTTTGGGTTTCTACCCCTGCTGCTTTCCTCATACTACCCAGGAGTACCTAACTCTGAAATATGATCCATGTTGACCTCCAGGCTATTCACCAGAGAGCCAAGAATGGTTGAAGGCCTTTATTACAAAGATGCCATCAAAAAGGAAACTACCTTGTCTAATAAAAGAAACTCAGATTACCAGAGATTAGCAGTAGAGGAATGATTCCCGGGTGGGGAGGACAGCTGGACCACATGGATAGTCTCCATTTGGACATCCCCTTCCTCCTTACTAACCACGACTCCCTCTGCCCACTGACCTGGGTGCTGAGAGGACTTGTCATCACTTTGGTCCAAGTATGGTGCCCATAATCCTTTGCTTAGTACCTCAGGCACAACTGAGACTAGACTTTTGAACAGAACTTTACTTAAACCTTAGAGGGTAGCAAAAGGAAGAGCAACGGAGAGTAACAAAGCATCAAGAAGTGTCCTGCTTTCCACTGCTCCCAGATCCAGGCCCACCTAGGTTCTGACCTGTCCCCACACTGAGCATCACCCGGGCGCCCACACCTCAACATCTGCCCTTCAGAAGTCTAGACCTAAGAGCTTCTGGAAAGACACCTTGGCCTACTTCTTTCATTTTGCAGTTCCCATCTGAGGACTTGCCCCTTCCCAGAAGGAGTAACATTAGGAAGGTTCATTTCCTTTAGAGAAGCATATGCCTATGTCTCACCCTGCAAGCCCCAACACGAGAATTGTCTTGCCAGTGCACTACAGAGGCAGTATAATTGCTGCACACTAACAGAAGCCAAAGATCATTTGGTTATACATCTAGTAGGAGACCTAGTCTGCTCCTCTCCTGCCACATACATAGCACTGGCCCCTGAGGTGACTTAAAGCATTACATCACTTTGTGCTCTGTGCCACTTCTAACCGTGCACAGGGTATTTTATTGCAAAGGGCTCTTTGCCATCCTTAACTCAGGTGGGACCCCACCTTATACCCCATGCCCACACAAACTCCCTATTGACCAGGGATAGAAAGACTGAATCCTAGGCTCTTGTCACTTAGGTCATTGGGTGGGGAAATAGGCTTTACAATCCAGAGTCTTACTTTAAGCACCATGGGGAGAGCATCACGGCCCTTTGCTATATGGACCTGCTGGAATTCCATTTCTGTCCTGCCTTGCAGGAGGGCCAAGGGGACAGATACATGTATAGAGATGTAAATCCTGTATGTTCTCCTGTTCTCCCGAGACCCTCAGGAGGCAGCCTGGCACTTGCCTGCCCTTTTTGTACTGGACCACTCCTTTCAACCATTCTTCTCACCTTGAGTTGTCTTCCCCAGCTTTCTAGCTACTGGTCTTGCAGTTGTTCTCTCGTGTCAGGCCTTCTCTAGCCTTTCGGAATTTGACTTCATCTCAGACTCAATACCTTAATTTAAACCCCCAGATTCAGCTCCTCATATTCTCTTAGCCCATTGGTTATGCTTTTCCCTGTTTCGTTCACTTCAACAAACTGAACCCTGAAGCACCGTGTTTCAAAGGGATGGCCTTCCTAAATATCGAATACTATAGTGTAAGAGGCAACTCACACTTATTCAATAATTAGGAAAATTTAATCTGTTAGCTGTTAGAAACATATGCCCACATGTAGGTTAAAAATAAGATTTATGGGAATTCCCTGGTACCTCAGTGGTTAGGACTCGGTTCTCTCACTGCCAGGGCCCCGGGTTCGATCCCTGGTCGGGGAAGTAAGATCCCGCAAGCCATGTAGCGTGGCCAAAACAAGCAAACAAACAAAAAACAAAAAAGCAAAGCAAAAAAAAACTATGTGCAACATTTAATTTAATCAAAAATTAAATTGTTTTAAAAATCTGTTCCTTGTAGTCTAGAAGAGAACCCCTGATAACTCTAACATAGATTTTGAAAAAGAAAAATTCCACTTCAGGGCCGTTTTCTACTTGGATACATTTCTGGGTTTTGTCTCTGACATCTTTATGATGCCCGGTGCTTCGAATACTATTCCTCCTACACTCCTCTTCTCTGTAAAATCATTTCTAATCCTGGTTTTGAAACACTGATTTTTCCTCTTGCAGTCACTTATGTCAGAGGGCATTCTGACCTCAGGCAAATACCAGGCAACCCAAGTACTTGATCTCAGACAAATCCTATTTTCATAGCCTGGCCCTTGATAATGAACCTGGGAAGAGAAATGGAGAATTCTGTAGAACCATCAGCTCATAAAGAGGTGCATGTCTTCTCCATTCATCTGGGGCATTGGTGAGTGAACAGTTTTAACTGTCCTTGTCGTATGGTCATTTTTTACTGAATTGTACCTTGACTCAAAAAGTCCAAGTAACTGAATAGTCATGCGAAGCCTCTGGCATCGAAGTGGGCTTCTGGGATGCTTGCCAATGAGTTCCTGTTTTGAGGACACAGAATCGAAATGGAAAGATTAAGTGGAGACACAGCTCCACCCCTCTAAGTCTTATTCCTGTGTTCCATTCAAATCTTGCTAGCCTGATTCCTGTGGGGTCTGGGCTTTGGAAATTCTCTTTTTTTCACGGATGTCTCAGTGCACCTTATTAAACCAAATTTGGACTATGGCCTGTTCATCTGCTTCCAGCTCTGCTGATTGGTTCCAGTTTCCTTGCTCATTAAAGCCAAGATAATCTGGCACCCACCACTCAGGCATCCTCAAGTATCTGGCACCAAGGTAAACCTGGAAGCCAGCTAAGAAGCCTCAGTGATCCAACACACTCATTGCGTGATGAGAGGCAGTTGTGGTCCCAGAAAGAGCACTGGAATAGGAGCAGAACTGGGTTCTTGTCTCATCTTTGCCTCTGCTGCATCATGTGAGCTTGGGCATGTCTGTGATTTCTCTGAAAATCTCTTTCCCCAGCTATATATGTGTTTGGACTAGACAGTTTCTCAGGTGTCTGGCAGTTCCAAAATACTGAGTATATGAAAAGCTAAAGGAGCAAAGCTCCATTTGTGCCTATTGTTGCAAAAACACAACCTAGCTTTAAAGGTATTAGCAGTAAATGCCTAAAGTTGCATATGCTACTGATGCTTTTCCACAAAAGTAGATAGTGTGACAACAAAATAAGAAGAGCACAGCCCATATTCTGGAGGTAAGAATTAACCTCTCTAGGCCTCACATTTCCCACCCTGTAAAACAGGGATAATAACGGCTAATTTTAAATTGCCTGGAAGATTAAATGAGATAATCCCTGGTACTTAGGACTGTGCCAGACAAACAGTAAGTGCTCACTGAAAATTATTATTAATATAAAAATGGAAAGATTAAAATTGATGTGGAATTTTAGTAGTCTTATGCTGAAATAATAAATATTTAATTGCTGTTCAAAAGTCAAAGTGGGAACAGAATAGAGAATCCAGAAACAGACCCACACGTGTATGATCACCTGGTTTCCAACAAAGGTGTCACTGCAGTGTAGTAAGGAAAGGATGGGTTTGTCACTGGTGCTGGATCAATTGAATATCCATATGGAAAAAAAAAATGAACTTTGACTCCTACTTCATGCCATACATGGAAATCAGTTGCATGTGGCTCACAGTGTGAAAGGTAAAACATTAATACTTCTAGCAGTGTTAACACTTCTCTAGAACGTAACATAGAAAAATAAACTCATGACCTTAGCAAAGATTTCTTAAGTGGGACACAAAAAGCATTAACCTTAAAGGAAAAGAGTGATAAGTTATATTTCATTAAATTTAAGAACTGTTCATCGAAAGACACCATTAAGATAGTGAAAAGGCAAGTCATAGAGAAGGAGAAGATATTTGTTTTATATATATATATATATATATATATATATATATGGTATAGATACATATATATATATATATATATACACACACATATATCTCCAGCAAAAGACTCTTATTGGGAGTATGTAGAGCTGAACAAGCACTTTACTAAAGAAGATAATAGCCAACTGCCAAAAACATATGAAAAATGCTTAATATCATTAGTCCACAGGGAAAATGGAAGTTAAAACCACAGTAAGATATTGCTGTGTTCCTGTAAGAATAGCTAAAAAATTTTTAAATTGACAATACCAAATGTAGTGAGGATATGGATCAATTAGAACTCTCATACACTGAGTAGGGGAAAAGTCAGGTATATCTACTTTGAAAAACTGTTGTACAGTATGTAATAGAGCTGAATAGATTCATACTCCGTGACCCAGCAGTTTCATTCTTAGATAAATACCCAACAGAAAGGAGTGCATATGTAGAAGAATGCTCATAACAGCATCATTCATAATAGCGAAAACTAAAAGCAGCCCAAGTCTCTGTCAACAATAAAATGGATACATTGTGCTATACTCGTACAATGGAATACTCCACAGCAATGGTACAGAGTAAATTCAGACGCAACATGGATGAATCTCAAAAACACATTGAGCAAAAGAAGCCAGATACACACACACAAAATACATACTGTACTAATCCATTTGTGTAAAGTGCAAAGAGAGGCAGAACTGACCTATGGTTATAGATTACAGAGGTCAGAAAAAGTAATTCTCTTTGGTGAGTATAGAGACTGAGGAGGCACAAGAGAAGCTTCTGGAATTCTGATTATGTTCTATTTCTTGAACTGGTGGGGGAGGGAGGTGTTCACTTTATAAAAATTCACTGAACTGCATGCTTAAGGTTTGTATACTTTATGTATTTTATGCCTCAATAAAAAAGTTTATTTTAAAGAGCAAAGGAGTACCCCACAAGTGGAAACCACCCAAATGTCTATGAAATCTATTCAGCCATGGAAAGAAATGAAGTAGTGATGCAGGCTACAACATGAAGGAACCTGGAAAACATTATGCTATAGGTGAGAGACAATCACAAAAGACTGTACACGCATCATAAGATTCCATTGAAATGCGGTGTCCAGAATAGACACATCTACACAGACAGAAAATAGCTTAGTGGTTGCCTGTGGTTAGGAAGGTTGGGGAGAAATAGGGAGTGACTAAAAACAGATATGGAGTTTCTCTTAGGGTGATGAAATATTCTAAAATTGATTATGGTGTTGGTTGGGCAACTCTGAATACACTAAAAACCGTTGGATTGTACACTTTGAGTGAATTGTATATGAATGAAATCTCAAGCTGCTATGAAACCAAAAGCCAAGGGATACTGATAACTGTGGAATGATAAAAACCCCATAGGAAAAGGCTGTACCGTGTGGCCCTATGGCAGGATAGTTAAGAGCACTGATACTGGAGTCCAACAGTGCTCTAATCCTAGCTCTGATGTTTACTCTGTGACATCGGGCAAATTGTCTAACCTCTCTGAGCCTGAATGTTTTCATCTGTAAAATATGAATATTAATAGTATATACTCCATAAAACTTATGTGAAGCTGATTCATTTAATCAAGAAATAGTTGAATATCTTCCATTTGCCAGGTCTAATCAGTGATAACTGTTGTTATAATTGGCCAGGAGGTTTTGCATCTGAAGAGTCTTTACTCCATTTTAGTGATGGAGGTGACAAGTAAATTTGAGAGTGTGTCCTGAGGACGGGACATCTTTGCCCTACTGTACCACACCAGCATCTATTGCAAAATGCAAAAGAAATATTCATTTTAGTGCCACTAAGTTATTAATGTTGAATTATATACTGCTATTAAGAAAAGGAAGTATGTAATACATTTACAGAGGATCTCCATCCAGAAGTACTAAAACTATGAACAATTGATGATTAAAGGATTGGCATTTAGTTACCTAGAAAATTTAGCCATTCAGAATAGTTTATATGAAAACTGAGTCATAACCGCAATTGATACATGGATAATTTAAAAATAGAAAGTGACCATTTGTTTCAGGAGTGTGTGACAGGGTTTTTATTTCAGTGAATATGTATTGTTCCCATACATGGTCTTAAAATGTGTGTTCTGCAAAGTCACCGTATAATCCTTTTTAAAATGTTACATTGAGAGTGCTCATAGCCTACAGGAGTTGAGAAAGAAGCAATTATAAGTTAGTCTAGTACCTGGCACTAAGGGGCAGATCCCATAAAGTAAGGGTTAAGAGCTTAGTTTTGGGAGTCTGACCTGCCTGGGCCTCAGTTTCCTCATCTGTAGAAAGAAATCTGTGTCATAGCATTGGGAGCATAGAGTGAATTAATACAAATGAAGTGCTCTAACGAGCAGGCAGTTGATACGCTATTGTTATGGGAGAACCAGTATGGTGGATTCATATCATGAATGTGCATAAGTTATGGATATAATATTTGCTTAACTTTTGTGAAGCTGTAGGGAATTAGAAAAGTTTCTCCTTAATGCAAAGAGATGAATTAATGAAACTGAGTAATTAGATCCCAAAAGAGCTGATTAGGTTTGGTGAAAAAATAACAAACCCAAACACACTTGCCCAGAATGAGAGAAAAGCCACTAAGGGGTTTTGTCACCAGGATATAAAGCTTTTAGAAGCTTTTACATCTCAGAATTCAAGGTAACTATGAAAGTTGCTTTAATTTTAGCTGAAAGGGAGGTTGGCATTGGATTAAGCAGTTGTTCATAAGTTAACATTTTATGAATAGGCATTTAAATATGCATAGATGTTTATATTTGAAAACTGTACATCTCTTCTAAATTTGGCTTTTAAGAGTCTAGTAATTGTTTTGTTAATAGAGAGGCTTTTTAAAAATAGAGAAATCCACAGTTGAGTGTGAAAACATGCTGAAATTTGGTTTTCAAACTTACGTCTTGGGGAAGCCAGTCTGCTGGAATCCTGCAAGCCTCGCTGCGCTCCTGCAGGCAAGAGGAATAGGTTCCTCATGGTGACCATATGCACTGAACCTCTAAAGTGGTGGCAAAAGCCTCAGGCTGCTACAAACTGGAGTCACATTTCTGGCATGGAAATAGTTGTTTCCTATTCAGCAGAGGTGGGGTATGACCGGTTCCTGCTACTTCTATGAGCTCACCTTCATAGAACGTGCCTGCAAAGTGCTGAGCTGCTGTTATCCTCCGGGACAGGTGGCCGATGAGCTGCTACCTGCTCTTGCTGCCTACTGCCTGGGGTGGCCAGCGGTGCTTTTCTCTTGCTGTGTGGTGGGGAATCAGGGATAGGGTGGGTGCTGAGGGGGAACACAGCAGTTTGTTGGTGTTTCTTTATTTTTATTATTTATTTTATTTATTTTTTTTTTTTTGCGATAGGCGGGCTTCTCACTGTTGTGGCCTCTCCCGTTGCGGAGCACAGGCTCCGGATGCGCAGGCCCAGCAGCCATGGCTCACGGGCCCAGCCGCTCCACGGCATGTGGGATCTTCCCGGATCGGGGCACGAACCCGCGTCCCCTGCATCGGCAGGCGGACTCTCAAGCACTGTGCCACCAGGGAAGCCCTGTTTCTTTATTTTTAAAAAAACCCCAAAACTGTGAAACAAGTAACCCATTTATGGTATAAAAATTAGAATTTATATATAAGCAGAAAGAGAAAGTTATAATCCTACCACTCAGAGAAAACCATTGTTACCATCTTGATATATTTCTTTCTAGACATTTTTAAGCCAGTTTACATTTTTTTATTTTATACTTTTTATCTTTATTCCTTTTCCAGCCTTTGAAAGCTGGAAACATTACAAATGTGTATGATGTAGAAAGGAACAGTCCCCATATCCTCAGCCTCCAGAGATCATCACTGGGAACATTTTAATTCTGTTCTTCGTAAGTGGTAACCCTCTCCTGCCTCTGTTGGCTTGTCTTTCTTTTAAAACTTGTAGCTAGTTTTACTTAACTGGATTTTTACTTTTTCAACTTTTTTCTTTCCTGACTTCAACCTCTACAAACCTTTTTTTTTTTTTTTTAATTTTTGGATAAAGAATGTTGAACATGCACAAAAGCAGACAGAATAGTATAATGAAACCCCTTGTTTCCCTCTCGCAGCCCCGTCAACCCTGAAGCCATGGCCAGTCCACCCCAATCACATCCCACGTACCCCACACCCCACTCCCAGCCCTTACGTGGACCTGCTAACTTCGTAACTGCCTTCAAAGGTCCTTCTCGGCCCTTCTGACTTCACTCTCTTTTGGCAATGAGGAAGGATCGAATGCCTGCCCTCCTGCACTCAGAACTTCTCATGAGCCGGTGCTCGGCTCCCTGTCGCAGGTCTGACCGGCTGACCTGGGCTTTCCCCGCTCCTGGAAGTTCCCAGACGTTGGGTGTGCCAGCCTCACATGTTCAGCTCCTCATTCCTTTCCTGTTAATGAAGGAGGCCATCGCTCAAATCATTTGGAAGGGGAAAAGTGGAATTTACTACCTGGGTGTTCCTCTTCCATGCTGTTCATATAAATTTAAACTTAGATTCCTGAGAATTAGATTGAACATGACAAAAATTGCTGTGTGGGCAGTTTAGTTGAGTACTTGCAGATTGATAGAGCCCTTTGTAATAATGAAGGAAAAAGGTTCTCTAAGCTGCTTGGTTCCAGAAGGTGAGCTCACCAGTTAAGGAGTTTGTAACTAACGCTCCTCATTAACCCTTTGCTGGGTGGCAAAAAGAAAATACAAAAAAAAAAAAAAAAAAAAAAAAAAGTGGTCTACAGACTCTTCAAATCCTGGCCTTCAGGAGAACCTAAGAAATCATCTTGTACAACCCCCTTCTCATGCCTGGGGACCTTACAATGCATTCAGATTTACTTGTCCCAGAATTTTTTACATTGACTCCTTTTAAGCTTTTGAAATACTCTCAAACCATCACCACGTCATGGCCATGGACTTCTGCCATGGCTCGCTGTACCAGTGGTCAACTTTTGCATTTGATTACATAACCAAATACCACACAGAACTGGAAGACGTCAGAGTTTGAGGTGTCCCTCTTACCTGGCAGCCCAATCAATGTTTCCACCAAAGTCAAAGGGAATTTGCTTACCCCAACTAAAAGATGGAGTTTGTTGTGTGACCACAAGGTGACCCAAGCCCAATTGCTTCTCAGCGATGGAGTCTGTCTCTAAAATTCAGTGGGATCAAAATAAGGTCAGGACCTGCATTCTGGCTGGATGTGCTGCCCTACGTGAGGCCCCTCCTTGCTGGGGATGTCTGGACAGCAGGAAGTCCCTTTCTCTCAGTCCTCTTGGTTGTATTACCCTTTCTGAGCTTTCAGAACACTTTTCTCACTCTCTTAAGACCCACGTTGTTGGGAAAACTGGCCACGAGGTCAAGAGGGTGACCCAAGCAAGAGCAGCATGTTCCCGTCATGCAGACTGGATAGAAACCAGTCTGTGGGATGGGAAGCCCAATATCTGTTGCATGTGTCAGTGTGTCTAGTAGGTTATGCTTCTTTTCACCATCTACCTTTGTTTACCAAACGAATCACGTCACTGAAGGATTGCTTAACTTGATTTGCCTGTCGGTGCCATTCCTGAGAGATCGTGGTCTTCTTCAGGCTGTTTTCAGTCCATTGTGACCTTGGGTGCATTTATAGAGCCACGGTGTGCAGGATGAAGGCGCTGACAGCATGAGGAAGTGAATATGGTATATTCAGCTAATGTCATTTCTCAGCTTAAAACTCCCCAGTGGTTTCCCACTGTACTTGAAATAAAATCTGAATGCTTCGTCCTGGCCCATCAGGGCGTCTCTCGTTGGGCCACCGTCTACCTCACTAGCCTCTTAGCTTCCAATTCTCTCCTTTCCAATCTTCTATTCCTTAGATGCACCCAGCTTGCTCCTACCTTCAGACCTTTGCTCTGATTATTCTCCTGCCCGGGATGCTCTCCCCCATGTCATCATGTGACATCCTTTTTGTACACACAGGTCTCAGTCTATTTCCTCAGAGAGACCTTTCCAAACTAAATCCGAGGTAGGTCCCAGGCATTCTCATCACCTCACCTGTTTTTTGTTTTTTTTTTAAATTTTATTATTATTATTATTAGTTAATATTTATTTATTTGCCTGCATCGGGTCTTAGTTGCAGCACATGGGATCTTTGTTGCGGCATGTGGGATCTTTTGTTGTGGCACGCGGGCTCTTCGTTGCAGCATGTGGGCTTCCCTCTAGTTGTGGCACGTGGGCTCAGTATTTGCGGCACACTGGCCCTCCGGTTGTGGGGCATGGGCTTAGTTGCTCCGCAGCACGTGGGATCTTAGTTCCCCAACCAGGGATCGAACCTGCGTCCCCTGCATTGGAAGGCAGATGCTTAACCACTGGACCACCAGGGAAGTCCCCTAACCCTGTTTTATTTTCTTCAAAGTCCTTTCTACTATGGTAAGTAATCTTATCATTTATTTGTTTGCTTATTGTCTTTTTCTCCCCACGAGAATGTAAGCTCCACAAGAGAATGGAGCTTGTCAATCTTGTTTACTTGTATGTCTCCAGGGCCTAGAAAAAAAAGTACCTGCCACATAGTAGGAGCCTAATAAGTATGTGCTGAGTGGCTAATTGAGTGAATGTAGGTGGTTATTAGGAGCATGTTTGGGAGGAGGATGTTGAGGATTATGATAGTGACTCACAGCCAAGCCACATGGCTGTTTAGCCCGAAGGAGAGAAGATCCAGGGGGCTCCGTGCTAACTATGTAAACATTCAAAGCTGGTGCTGTCCCCAAAGTAGAGCCTGCCCTGCTGGAAGAGATCTGCCACTTCACTCATTTCTTGAAGCCAGACTGCTATCCTCTGAGGAGATGGGCTTGTTCTGGGCAGCCCTATGGGGTAGAACTGGGCCACCAAGTGGGAACTCTAGGAAGATATATTTTGGCTCTACAGGGGGAGACTTTGTTTTACATTGTCGTTGCTGTCTGAGGGTGGAGTGGACTACACTAGCGAGTAGTGGTTTCTCAGGCACGTCAGGTGTGCAAGCGAAAGTTGGACACACTCTGGGAAGACCCGGTGTGGGGAGGTATGGGGATCTAACTCTACACCGTTAGACCAGGCAGGGTTTACAAGCCCTTTCAACCCGGAGTGGCAACAAATCTACCCTGTGTTTTTATTTTCTTATTCATTCAGTAAATGTCATATACCAGCTGTGCGCTCAGGCTTTCCCCCGCCCTTCATGCTTCCTGCTTACGGGGGGTGGGGAGGGGGTACCTACCTCAGGGCCCCCTTGCAGTGAGCGGTGGGGGGTTGGGGTCGGGGGAGGGCTGCAGGGAGGGTGTCAGACGAAGTAGGAAGACACAGAAGTCGGGAGGGGGGAGGCTGGTCTAGGTCATGGGGAAAGCCTGCCAGAGGGCGTGGGCTTTACACAGTGGTCTGCAGAACTGGTGGGGGGTCGTCAGGAAGAGAAACGGGGGAAAACACCCTGAGGGAGAGAAGAGTGTGGCGCCTGATGGGTTTGAGCAGCTTAAGAAGTTCTGTTACAGCTTCTGGCACTTAAGGGCTTGGGGCCAGGAAAGTTGAACGTGCCCAGGGCAGACGCAGTGGTAAAGAATTTTGTCACTATTGCTTCTTTGTGAAGCAGTCATAGAGCACAGTGTGCGGGGCGGGAGAAACAAGCCGGAGGGGCTGGAACGGTGGCAGAAGCCAGCCCAGTAAGGCCTCGGAAGCTGGGTCTGGGCTGCGTGCCCGGGGCAGTGAGGGCCCCGCAGGGTTTAAGCAGTGGAGTGGCAAGGGGACTTGTATTTTGAAGAGAGCACTGAGGGTCAGTGTGGAAAACGGGTTTGAGAAATGGCGGGAGAGCCACACACAGGTTGTTAGATCGTCCTTGAAAGAAGCAGTGGTGGCCCGGACTAAAGTGGTGATGTGGGAAGACGAGAGATGAGCAGATTTCAGAGATGTTTGGGAGGGGAGTTCAGGGATCGATCAACACAGGCCGAGACAGACCTGGGGTTTTTCAGTTTGGGGCAGTTGCGGCGCCTTTTTTGGTTTAGTGGAGATGATCCCATTTCCTGGGATGGAGAACACAGGAAGAGAAATGGTTTTGCTGGAGGTGGGGACTTTTGGAGGCGTGAGTCTGAGGTGCCTAGGGGACAGCTAAGTGGCAGTTCCCAGCAGACCCTCATGTACGTCAGTCTGGAGCTCAGAGAGGTCTGGGCTGACGGCACCGACTGAGGAGCCTAAAGCACAGAGTTGATGCCTGAACTCCTGGGAGTGGATGAGACAGCCCAGGGGGAAAGGGTAGGGTTGGAAGAGAAGGCAGCCGGGCATGCCAGCATGTAAGGAGCAAGGAGAGGAAGAGGAGCCTGGGAAGGGGCAGGCACCCAGAGTGGGGCCTGGAGCCAAAGGAGGGAGAAATCACCGGGCCCCAGATGCCCTCTGAAGGTCAGGCCAAGACACGCCTAAAAAGGTTTGGACATTAGGGACCTGGACAGAAGCTATTATTTTTTGCTTTTGCTAAATGAGGTATATTTAGCAACGTTGTTCCCCTATATTCTGGATTAAAAGGGGTGCCCCTACTGGGTCAAGAAGAGCCTCTGTCACCACAGTCCAATCTCAGCAGTGGGTAAAGGTGAACTCAAGTGACCGAAGTCTGGAAGGCCCTGGTCTCCCTCCTGGTAAGGGAAGCGTGATACTTTCCCACCTGTAATAGCCTTGACCCTTTCAGGTACTTAGGACAGTCACTCTGCCACCAGGTAGAGATGACTGTAAACTAGAAATGTAGAAAGGAATTGTTAGATCTTAAGGACTTATAATTAAATAGAACTAGAGTTGGTGGCTTAGTGGTTGTTCTGTAATGAGTCCCTGTTACGAGTGGCTAAAGAGATTGGCAGTGGGAACCAGGATGTGGCTGGGAACGGGGCTGGGAGAAGTCTCTGACAGGACTTCTGAATTCATAGCCAAGAATGTGGCTTCTATTGAATCATAAAAGATAGGGAGGGGTTTCTAGCTGTGACCCACTGAGATGAAAACTTGGGTTGTATTATCTTGTCCTGGCGTTACCGTGACAGTGGTTGCCGGGGCAGGGGGTGGTAATAAAAGGAACAAAGGCTCTGAGTCTGACCTGGTTTTGAATCCAGGGTTTATTGCATACTAGCGAGGTAACCTTGGACAAGTGACATGGAACCTCTCTGAGCCTCAGATGATTCATTTGTGAAACACGGTTTATATGGCTCTTGTCAAAGGTACATTAATGTGTGTGGAGCCCCTGGCACAAAAGAGATATTAAATAAATGGTCACTACTGCTGTCCTTATCATTTTTATCATCATTATTGTCAACATTACGTTCATGTAGTTGTCATAGATTACAAAGCACTTTCACATGTTCTCACTGAAGTAAAAACAGATTTCAGCTCAATTTGCTCCCACAGAATGAGGTTTTGCAACCTTCCTCTGTCATAGCACTGGTAATACCATATTATCACCACATTGGTGTACCTGCCAACCCCATTAGACTGTGAGCGCCTTAAACAGAGGGACCCTCTTATGGATGCCCAGTGCTAGAGTAATCTAGTGGTTCCGTTTCCATGCATCGTGGATCCACGTAAGGAAGCACTTTCTCACGAACAGAGCCCTTCAGAAGTAGAGCAAGTGGCTTCAAGATGTGAGCTCTCCCCGACCCCCCCGCCGGGGGTATGTCAAGGGCCACCTGGCAGGGACATAGTTGAAATGTGGCTGAGCTGATTGGGAGGCTGGCTTAGAAGAGATGGTTCTTAAGCCCCTATTTACGTCCTATTGGTGCTTTAATTGGATGAAGCAGTTCTGGTGTCCACTCAAGTGCATTCACAGGAGCATTTGCGGACTTCCCTGGTGGCGCGGGGGACATGGGGTCAATCCCTGGTCTGGGAAGATCCCACATGCCGCGGAGCAACTAAGCCCGTGCGCCACAACTACTGAGCCCGCGCTCTAGAGCCCGTGAGCCACAACTACTGAGCCCACGCGCCGCAACTGCTGAAGCTTGTGTGCTCTAGGGCCCGCGTGCCGCAACTACTGAGCCCACATGCTGCAACTAAAGCCCTTGTGCCTAGAGCCCGTGCCCCGCAATAAGAGAAGCCCCTGCAATGAGAAGTCTGCACACTGCAATGAAGAGTAGCCCCCTCTCACCGCAACTAGAGAAAGCCTGCGTGCAGCAACAAAGACCCAATGCGGCCAAGAAACTTAATTAATTTTTTTTCAAAAAAGGAGGAACATTTGCATGTATTTAAGTTTGTGGGCCCTGTGCACAGTGAGCCAGACATGGCCGGCCTTGAGGACTCTTCCTTCCTGTGCTTCCCCAGCTCTTCAGAACTCACAGGACTCACCTTAACCCCAGTAGATGAATATTTTTTAATGTAAAAAAATTTTCAAAGTATAATTTTATATGGAAGACAGTGCATTTTTAAACATCAAATTGGTCCTGGATGTTTTGGCAGCATTTACTACATAACCTTTTGGATTTATATTTTCTCTTTCATAGAATAAAAACTTCAGTGCCACTACCTCAGGAGTTCTGCAAGTTCACATTATGTAAATATATGTAATAAAATATTTACTTAGGGTTTCCATAAAAAAAGGTCCGAAGGAGAGAATAAGAGAGCTTCTCTTTGCTGGTTTTAGAGGCTCTTCTGGGAATTCTGAAATTTAAGCCTCTCAAATATGTTTGGATTGGCCCCCTTCGTGTTTTATCTCCTGTAATGAACTCTTCGTCAGTTTGTCAATTTTGACTAAGGACAGAAAGTTCATGTGTAGTAACAACACACAGACTGAATTTAAAATTATGGTTTATATCATGATGTAATAATCCTTCTCTTTTCCTTTAGTCAATATTTACCTGTTAGGCTAGTATATTATAATTCTGACTTCAAAAGAAGACACTTTATTTTACCTTCTCCAGGTGTTGGTTTTAGATACTTGTAATATCAAAACTGGGAGTTGTTGAGCTGTCTGAGACGCTTGGCCGAATTCTCTTAGGGTTGAGTTCCTCGATCATTGCGGGGCAGGTTTCACTGCTCCCAGTGACCCGGCAACACAGCTGCATGGCTCACATGATGAGGCAGCTGAACTTTGAGCCACGCTGGTTTTCCTCAGCTTTCCAGACAGCCCTCTCCTCTGTGGGAAATAAGTCTATTCTGTTATCCCATAGCAGCCAGTATTTCTTAGATGGACTTGGGTTTTCCCTAACGTATTAGTGTTACAGGACTGGGTGGAGAAACCCAATGCTGCCCTGTAGGAGTGTGAGACAGATGAGAGTGGGGAATCTTAAATTCTTTTCCATCCCTGAACCTCTTGTTTTAACCACCCCAAGTTTAAACATTTTTCCATTTTAAAAACAGGGAAGAATCATCCCCCAGTGAAGAAGGAATAGGAGGACAATAAATGGCTACAAAACTTGAGGCTAGGGCTTCCCTGGTGGCGCAGTGCTTGAGAGTCCGCCTGCCGATGCAGGAGACGCGGGTTCGTGCCCCGTTTCGGGAAGATCCCACATGCCGCGGAGCGGCTGGGCCCGTGAGCCATGGCCACTGAGCCTGCGCGTCCGGAGCCTGTGCTCCGCAAATGGGAGAGGCCACAACAGTGAGAGGCCCGCATAACGCAAGGAAAAAAAAAAAACAAAAAAAAACTTGAGGCTAAAATGTGAGATACCTTAAGACTGATTATCCAGGTAACCAGAGGAAAGAGGGGTGACGTGTCAGTAACTCTTCTGAGTCAACTTGGGAATCAGTCAGGATTCTTTTAGTGAGAATTCAAGTTCAGCTGGATCCTGGAGTTCAAATGAGGTCATCATGATTCTCCCTTTATTTCTTAGACCTATTATTTTCTATATTGGCATGATTATGTGGCAAAAATGTTTCCTTGGCAGCTCCAGACTTATTGTCTAGGGTCCTGGGAGAGAGACCCTCTTTTCCGAAGCCCGTATCAATCCCTGAAAACAGGCTCAGACTAAATCTATTGATACTTGAGTCACATGCCTGTGCCTAGACCAATCACTATGAACAGGAATGGAGTATAACGGAATTCCATCAAGCACATACTTAAATTATCAGCAGATTCACCTTTGTGCTTGTATCATCAGTGTGCTTCTGTCTGCCCATTATGCTTCCTCTCTGCAAACTATATTCCATTTCACATGTGTACTCTTTTCCGTATTCTGTCCATTATGTGCATTTTTGTGTGCATATGTTTGTGTGTATATAATCACATATACTACATCTGATAGATGATTTATGGCATGTTCAAGAGGAAATCTTAAATGTATAACCTAACCAGCCCCCAAGCCCACTTTAGGTATGATTCCACCAGCCTGAGTCATCTGACCATGTCTCTCTGGTAGAACTCATAGAGAAGACAGGGCCTGTTGAAAAAACAACTCCACCAGGAAGGGAAAGGGCAATTCTAAAATGGACAAAAAGTAGGTCTTTTACCACAGTAGGCAAACAAATTGTTGATTCGTTCACTCAACAAACACTGAGTGCCTGTGGTGTGTCAGGCATTCTTCTAGGCACTGGGCCTACAACAGTGGACTTGACACAAAAGGCCCCGCCTTACTGGAGCCTGCACTGTAGGGGCAGACAGTAAACACATGAGCCAGTAAAGATGTGCTGTGATATCTGATAGTGATGAAAGCTCTGAAGAGAAGACCACGAGAAGCATCTTCAGTTATGGATTAGGTGCTTTAACAGTATAGTTAGGGGAAACAGAGGGCAGAGAATCTCTTCTTGTCCTGGGATTCCCTTTCAGTTGACCCTTATAAGGTAAGAAGGATTTTGATGGGCAGATCCTGTTGTGATTATTATCCCAAGTGTAAGAAAAAGCATGAGCCAAGCAAGCATCTGAATGGGATGAGGTAAGATGCGTTCTGGGAATGGAAAGCAGTTTCCCATGACAGCTGCATAGAGAGCATGTGGAGGACGAGCCACAAGGCTGGCGAGGTGGACTGAGGCGAGCCCGGGCAAGGGCACGAGTAACAGGCTAAGGAGCGACATCAGCAGACCCATGGTTACGAGAGGGGTGTTAGCAACAGTGTGGAGGGCTAGGTGGGAGGGGGTGGAATCAAGGTAGGAAGGCCAGCCGTGGGGCTGAGGAAAGGCTGTGGCCGGGGTAGACAGGAAGGGCAGTGCTTTCAGGGGCAGGCTCTGCAGGATTTAGGCCTTAATTCCTTCTAGTGAGCTGTAAGGATTTGTTCGTCATCCAAAATGAGTCTTCTTTTACAAGTCTACTGATGTTTGCTCAAAGACAAGAAGCCTTTAGAAATGGTAAACATTTGTAAAAATGGTTAATGTGGTAAATGATTAATGCGATAAAAATGGTTAATGGTTAATGGGATAAAAATCTCATCATCTGTTGGCAGTACAATGAGGAAAATAAATATAGCGCACACTGCAGTGGGTAGGTGGCGCACCGGGCCAGCCTGAAAATGGCAGCCTGTACTCCAAGCCCTGTGGCCTCTGGGAGGGACATGCATTCTCGGGATGGATTCCCAGGAGGGATTGCCCTTGCCTTCCATTCCAGGCTGATCAACCTTCTTGTGCATCTACAGGCAACTTTGAAGTGGGAGTTCACATCGCTGACGTCAGTTACTTTGTTCCTGAGGGATCCAGTCTGGATAAAGTGGCTGCTGAGAGAGCTACAAGTGTCTACTTGGTTCAGAAGGTAAAAATCAGTTTCCAGTTTCTTGGATTGAAAGACGTGCTTCTATTTAATCATCTTCCTTTGTTTGTTTGTTTGTTTCTCCTTAAAAACATGCATGAGGGACAGCAATCTTGTCTGAACATCTTTTCTCACATCTAATGAGATCTTTAAAAAATGGTTTTCGCGGGCTTCCCTGGTGGCGCAGTGGTTGAGAGTCTGCCTGCCGATGCAGGGGACGCGGGTTCGTGCCCCGGTCTGGGAAGATCCCACATGCCGCTGAGCGGTTGGGCCCGTGAGCCACGGCCGCTGAGCGCTGTGCGTCCGGAGCCTGTGCTCCGCAACGGGAGAGGCCACAACAGTGAGAGGCCCGCGTACCGCAAAAAAAAAAAAAAAAAAAAAAAAAAAAAATGGTTTTCCCGGGAAAAGTGTTTGCCCTCGGTTATTGTATGTTTTCCTGTTAGGCCCTTGTATGTCCAAGAGGAGCCAGACTGAGGCGTTCTCAAGGCAGGACACAGGCACTCATCTCAGGCCTTCAGACTGGCCCTGCCATGTAAGTAGCTCAGACAAGTGGTCAGCTTCAGAAAGAAACGAGGAACTTTCAAACTGTTGTTCCAAAGTGGGGCTCAGCAAACTCGGCCCACACCAGTCACAGTTTTTATAAAGTCTTATTGCCATACAGTCACACCCGTTCATTTACGTAATGTCTGAGGTGACGTCACACTACTGTAGGAGAATGGAATGAAAATTTACTAGTGGCCTTTTAAGAAAAAGTTGCGAACTCTGGTGTAAAGACTGGGGGCTGGTCTGCTCTTGACCTGCCCTTTTACAAGATAACGTGGTACATCCCAGAGGTGCAGAAGCAAAGGGAGCCGAGTCTGGGCTTTTCCTCTTAGTCCTGATGTTGCCTCTCTTGGTAAGTCACCGAGTCTCTCTAGACCTCCTTTGACAAGTACTTAATGATGAGCGCCAGGCACTGCCCTAGGCCTGGTGGTGAATAAAAGACCATACACCTGAGTTATTCCCGCTCTAGAGCTCATGACTTCTCCAGGCTTCTTCCTCCTCCAGTTGACAGTCTGCTCATCTGCTTCTTTGACTCATCTTACATCACTGACTGTATCATAACTTTCACCTCCTAACTTCCTTGAACCCGGTGATCCAGTTTTGGATTGCTACATACAACTGGCTTGAACCTTCCCTCCTCCCATGCCCTTGGACATGACTTCTGATGGCTGCACTTTGACTGCACTTAGGTGAGGGGTATATCCCCTCCACCTACCCGCATATCCCATGGCCTTCTGGCAGCTGGGAGCCCATTACCTGGCCCCGTCTCTCAGGGGCGAGAAAGCAGCCCAGGTGCCAAACCTGCTCCATTCTGGGAACTTCCAAATGTCATCACCTAGAGAAAGGAGACAGCTACCCAGTCTCCCTCCACTGCCTGCTCTGACTGGCGGCTCCCACTGCCAGCACGCCTGTGTGCCCACACAGCTGGTAGAGGAAAAGCCAGACTCTGAGCACTGCCCTCACTCGCAGCATGTCCTGGGAGGCCCCTGTACTTTGGGGTCCTCCCTCTCTAACTCCTGGGAAAATTCAGCCTGCTGCCTGCTCCAGATGGAAGTATCTCGTGGGGTGCCAGGCTGTAGGTTTGAGAACACCAGCAGCATAGGGATCCTGGAGAGGCCCTGGAAAGGCGGTTCTCTGAGCCCCTGACCTTTATGAACCTGCAGATCTTGGCACAGCACTGAGACGCATCTGCAGGACAGCATTCCCCTGCTCTTAGTTATCACCGGCCTCTCTTCACTACCACCCCTTTCGAACAGGGGCTTGGGAAACTCATGCTCCTGAGCACACGCACCCCCGCTTCCTGCTGTTTTCCGGTATGCACTGGCCCTTTTGTGGACATGCTGTCTAGACCCTGGCAAGGAGGCCACTAGGGGGGTCTGTGTGCTGCTCACTCTGAAAATGCCCCACCCCTAGAGTCCCAGGAACCTGACTCCATGCTTTTATCATGACTGGGCCATGGCCGTAGGAAAAGACTAGTGTCATCTTGGCAGTGCTAAGGTGGTAGCAGATCCGTTTAAGAGGCAGTGCTGTCCTGGGTTCTGTTTTCTTTTCCTAGCTAGAGATCTGAAGACGGTCACTGACTCCTTCACATCGGCTCTCCTGGATGACCCTGTGGCACCACCGCCATACCTACCACCTCCCCATCACATCATTTCCTGGAATATACCATCTGCCAGGGGTCTATTCAGACACAGAGAGGAACCGTATTCCAAATGCATGATTGGTCTGGGGCCCAAGGCTTGTAAGTTCACCCAGCTGTTACGGTATAATTTCATTCCAAGTCTGAAACCAGGGCTTTCTACAAATAGAGGCGTCAACTTGTGTCAAGGGTTTCTTAGCCTCTCCCTCTTGCCTGTGGAGCCCACTTCTGCCAGAACTACCACAGCGTCAACACGGCCATCATCTAAGGTTTTCACCCATTCCATAAACCCAAGACCTTCTGTTGCTGTCCTCTGAGGCACAGTATTAGGACTCCTGGCACCTCAGCTATACCTGGCAGCATGTGTGACATGTGGAAGATGGGCGTCCATACATACCTCTGCCAGGTCCAACAGACGATGTCATTTGGCCTTTGAGTGGCCCAGCCGTCTGCTAGCAATAAAAGCACAGAATCTCTACTGAACAGAAGGGTTGCTGCACAGTGGAATCATCATTCATTTCCCCAACCCTGCCTTGTACAGATCCATTACTCCCCCACTTACATACATGGTCCTGGACCACTTACACCAGCAGTCTTCATGCTGGCCTCAGGAGGGGTATGTTCTAGAATCCCTGGACTCCATTTCCAGCAAAGTGCCTATGTGGTGCCCACAAAGGTGTTGGCAGTTCTAGAACAGAAGTCTTCCAGGACAGTCCAAAAGTTCCTAGGATTTCTAGCATTTACCAAGTTCCTCTCACGTTTCCAACCTGCCCACCCCAATAACTAACCTCTCAGAAGGGAAAAGACAAAAATTAACTCAAAACGAATCACAGACCTCAATGTGAAATGTAAAACTATAAAACTCCTAGAAGATAACATTGGAGAAATTTTAGATGCCCTTGGTTTGGCAATAACTATTTATTTATTTATTTTACGTTTACTTATTTTTGGCTGTATTGAGTCTTCATCGCAGCACGCAGGCTTTCTCTAGTTGTGGCGAGCGGGGGCTACTCTTCATTGCGGTGTGCGGGCTTCTCATTGCAGTGGCTTCTCTTGTTGCAGAGCACGGGCTCTAGGCGTGAGGGCTTCAGTAGTTGCAGCACACGGGCTCAGTAGTTGCAGCGCACGGGCTCTAGGGTGGGCAAGCTTCAGTAGTTGTGGTGCGTGGGCTCAGTAGTTGTGGCGCATGGGCTTAGTTGCTCCACGGCATGTGGGATCTTCCCAGACCAGGGATCGAACCTGTGTCCCCTGCATTGGCAGGCGATGCTTAACCACTGCGCCACCAGGGAAGGCCAGCAATGACCTTTTAGGTACAACACCAAAGGCACAATCTATGAAAGAAAGAATTGATAATCTGGACTTAATTAAAATTAAAAATTTTTGCTCTGCAAAAGACACTGTCCAGAGAATGAAAATAAAAGCCATAGACTTGGAGGAAATTTGCAAAAGACACATCTGATAAAGGACTATTAGCCAAAATATACAGAATACTCTTAAAATTCAACAATAAAGAAATGAACAACCCATTTAAGAATAGGCAAAAGACCTTAATAGATATTTCACCAAAGAAGGTATACAGATGGCAAATAAACATATGCAAAGATGCTCCACATCATATGTCATTAGAGGAATGTAAACTAAAATAGTAGTGATGCTACTACACTCCTATTATACTGGCCAAAGTCCAGAACACTGACAACACCAAATGCTGATAAAGATGTGGAGCAACAGGAACGCATTCATTGCTTATGACAATGCAAAATGGTACAGCCAGTTTGGAAGAGAGTTTGGCAGTTTCTTATAAAACTAAACATATTTTTACCATATGATGTAGTAATTGCACTCTTTGTTTTTACCCAAAGGAGTTCAAAATGTATGTCCATGCAAAAATCTGCACATGGGTGTTTATAGCAGCTTTATTCTTTTTTTTTTTTTTTTTTTTTTTTGGGTT
>NW_006789568.1:1382690-1387871 GCF_000442215.2 Lipotes vexillifer
TTTTTTTTTTTTTTTTTTTTTTTTTGCGGTATGCAGGCCTCTCACTGTTTTGGCCTCTCCCGTTGCGGAGCACAGGCTCCGGACACAGGCTCAGCAGCCGTAGCTCACGGGCCCAGCCATTCCATGGCATGTGGGATCTTCCCGGACTGGGGCACGAACCCATGTCCCCTGCACTGGCAGGCGGACTCTCAACTACTGAGCCACCAGGGAAGCCCAGCTTTATTCTTATTTTCTAAAATTTGGAAGCAACCTCCAAAATGTCCATCAGTAGGTGAATGGATAAACTGTGGTACATCCAAACAATGGAATATTATTTGGCACTAAAAAGAAACCAACTATCAAGCCATGAAAAGACATGGTTCCTCCATAGGAACCTTAAATAGAAATTACTAAGTGACAGAAGCCAATCTTCAAAGGCTACATACTGTAAGATCCCAACTATATGACTTTCTAGAAAAGTGAAAATTATGAAGGCAGTGAAAAGATCAGCAACCGCCAGGGACTAGCAGAGATGGAGGGATAAGTAAGTAGAGCACAGAGGAGTTTTAGGAAGTGAAACTACTCTGTGTGGTACTATAATGGTAGATACTTCTCATTATACATTTGTCCAAATTCATAGAATGTAAGACACCAAGAATGACCCCTAATGTAAACTATGGACTTCGGGTGATAATGATATGTCAGTGCAGATTCATTAGTTGTAACAAATGGACCACTCTGGTAGGAATGTTGATAATAGGACTGTGCATGGGGGTGGGGGGGGCGGGATATGGGAAATCTCTGTAACTTCTGCTCAATTTTGCTGTAAACCTAAAACTGCTCTAAAAAAATCAAGTTTTGTTTTGGTTTGGTTTTTTAATTTTAAAGGCAGGGGGAGAATGGGACTCTTCTAGGCCTTGACTGCAGCCATGTCCGTTAGGGGCTGGAGATCCTGTGGCCTGTGGCCCAAGTTTGGCTCCGCCATCTTGGTCAGCCAGTGGTTGACAGTGATGTCTTCAACCCCATGGTGGAGGTTGTCCTGTGTGGAAGCCTCTGCTCCCTCTCCAGAGAGTGCTGGCTCTGATGTGCATTGTCCCAAATGGGAGCCAGAGCTATCATCTGTTCAATCCAGTGGAGGCCCTCCCTAGCACCTCCTCTCCCCTGCCCCATAACAGTACTTTCTGGATCACTGCAGCCTAGAACATGTAATCAAAACCCTAGAGCTCCACCTGCTCCACGAGAATTGGACATCTGCTTTCTTCAGGGGTTCAGCTTTGCCTGCCATTTATACTGGGTGCTCAGAACCACCGTGTAGGTGTTTTCGGCCATTCCAGAAATGAGAATACAGGAGGAGAGGGAGATGGAGTTGATTATTAAGCTGTGAAATTCTGGGTCAGAAGCTGCATGATCATCCAAACCCAGTTATAATTAACAGGGTGTTACCAGTGATAGGTGACCTCTGTGCACAGTGATACCTAAAAGATCCAGAACTTTCAGTCATCTGTTAATAAGAATGGAAGGCTTTATCCTCATCTGAGCAGGGGGTGTTCTACCCCAATGACTTAGCTTGTTTCAGAGCAACTATGCCCCTATCTGGCCTCTGTGACCTGTTCAAACCTAAATGCTGTGTTAAGAACTTCTGTTTGACCCCCATCCCTCACAATTTCTACGGCACCTGTGCCCAAGCTGTGGGCAGATATACATGGCTTAAGGGAATGCAGCACAAACGTGTTACCCACACATATCGCAGAACATCAGCACATGAGACTTCCTCTCTCACCTCCCCTCCCATGGCCATGAAGCTGGAGCCATCACCATTCCATTGTTATCCATATGGACAGTGCTGGCCTTTAGTTTGTGTTTATATTTTTGCAGGGCCTGTTCAACATTTTTCAAGGTCATATCCACCTAACCTTCACTCACAACCAGACAAGACCTGTTAACCTGGGACTAGAAGAATTATTGTTACTGTTACACCCCTTTCTACTGATGGCATTCCTTGTCCACAGTTGTCTCCACTCATTTGTTTAATATCCTCATTCGTAGTAACTGTAGCCTCAGCTTCTGAGCTTCCGTAGCATGGCTTAGCCAGCAAATACCTAAGGAACCGTGAGTTACTTAGGAGGATCTTGCATTTCTGATAGGCCAAGAATGGGAATAAGGAATATGTCAGTCAAGCCTGGGTCTCATAAGACATTCATATGGAAGATGCTGTTCGACTCTCCTCTTCAGTACACACAAACCATCTGTTACTACCAATACTCTGGGTCTTTGGAAGTGCCAATGGTCATTGAATCCCTGGCCTGCCAACTTCACCCCCCTCAGTGGCTTCCTGCCAACTATGTCTGCTCCTCCACATTGTATCCACCTTACCAACACTTGATGGACAGCCTGAGGCAGGGAGCCCAAGTATCTTCTAGCTTGTGATACCTGGGAATGTCACAGCTAATTGGCATTTACTCTACTAGGAAAGGTGTGAGAAAGAGAACCCACCTCCCACCTCAGAAATCTGCACAACCCACAGGATAGCTAAAATAAAGACATTTAGGGACTTCCCTGGTGGTCCAGTGGTTAAGACTCCATGCTCCCAATGCAGGGGGCCTGGGTTCAATCCCTGGTCAGGGAAGTAGATCCCACATGCCATGACTAAAAACAAAACAAAACAAAAAGATCCTGCATGCTGCAGCTAAAGATCCCACACGCCGCAACTAAAAAAAAAAAAAGATCCCACATGCGGCAACGAAGTTCCCACGTACCGCAACTAAGACCCAGCACAGCCAAACAAACAAATATTTTTTTTAAAAAAAGACAGATAACACCAAGTATCCGCGAGGATGTGGAGTAGTGGGAACTCTCACTGCTGCGGGGAAGGCAAATTGGTACAACCACTTTGGAAAACTGTTTGATAGTGTTATGGCCTGAATGTTTGTGTCCCCCTCAAATTCATATCTTGAAATCCTAACCCCTAATGTGATGATCTTAGGAGGCAGGGCCTTTGGGAGGTGATTAGGTCAAGGGTGGAGCCCTCGTGAATGGGATTAGTGCCCATATAAAAGAGACCCCAGAGAGCACTCTCATCACCATGTGAGGATACTGCAGGAAGGCGCCATCTGTGAACCAGGAAACGGGCCCTCTCTAGACACTGAATCTGCCATCACCTTGATCTTGGATTTCCAAGCCCCAGGACAGTGAGAAATAAGTGTGTGTTGTTTAAACCACCCAGTCTATGATAGTTTTATTATAGCAGTCTGAACATAGTAAGACAGGCAGTGTCTTTTAAAGTTGAATGTATGTACACACTTTGTGGCCCAGCATTTCTGCTTCTGGGTATATACCTAACAGAAATGCATGCATGTGTTACAAAAAGAATGTGTGAGAATGTTCATTGCAACACTATGCAAAGTAGCCAAAAAACTAGAAGCTATTCAATATCGTCAGCTATAGGATGAACAAATAATTTGTGGTATGTTCACTCAGTGGGATGCAATACAACAATGAGAATGAACAAATGACAGCTCCACACACAAGCATAATGGTGAAGGAAACCAGACACAAGAGTAAACACTGTATGAGTCCATTTATATAAAGTTCCAAAACAAGCAAAGCTAGAAGTCAGGATAGTGACTACCGTTGGGGGAAAAGGGCCCATCTGGTAGGGGAACTTCTAATGATTCTTGATCTGGGCACTGATGACACCAGTGTTCAGTTTGTGAAAATGCATCAAGCTTTTCCTTTATGACTGTGTGTGTGTGTGTGTGTGTGTGTATAATACTTAAATAAAAATATGTTTTTAATTTGAAGCTTTTTGGGGAGTGGCTTTTACTCCACTCTGGCTCCTTTTAGTGTATATAACCAGCCTAATCAGGCAAAGGAGCCACATCAAAATCCAGGTACCTCACTCATAGCTTGGCCCTCCAGAGAACACAGCTCTGATATTTGTACACTGACTACACTTCATATAACCTCAGGTTGGAGACAACCCATCCACACCTCCTGCCCCAAAATGCAGTTGGCTAAATCCAGCCTTTGGCCCAGGGCCTCTTAGGGAAGGGGGATAAGACTTTAAAATCCCTTTTATCTACAAAAACTATAACGTTATAATGGGAAGAGCAATAGAAGTAGCAATCAGACCGCATAAAGTGAATAAATGTGAAGCCTTCTCCCCATATGGAGTCAAATATTTAAGAAGTTTCCGCACAATTCGGGGTTTTTCTTCAGAGCAGGCGGCTTTCTCTTATCTAGCTCCGCACTCTCCTTTTATAGCCAGGAATTACGTTTCAAATTCAGAAAATGAGAAAAATAAAATTGGGTTAAATAGGTAAGCCTGTTTCCTTTGCTCTTCTCTTTCCTTTGGTTTCGTGATTGTCGTAGTTCTAGAATTTCTCTTTGGGAATGCAGAGTTGGGACTCTTCTCTTAAGCTCTGGAAATGGGGAGCTGAGTGGAGGAAGGGCCCCTATGCTCCCAAGCGGCTCAGGCTCCTGCTGCCCTGCACTGCCCCCAGCTTGGCACGAGTGAATGGCGCCAGCCCACAGCCTTGGGCAGCAGCAGCTGTGCATTCTGATTCCTTTGAACCACTACTCTGACCTTTCTTACTACTCATTTGTGTTTCTTAAAGGACAGTGTCCAGGAACTTTTCTGCTGTTTGCACTTTACTTTGCCTGTAAAAGTCTTCTTGAAAGCTGGATGAACTGCTTTCCCCTCCTCCGGGTTCTCTCTTGTTTGGCGGAGTCATTTCTCCCAACTTCATCAGATGAGGGAGGGAGTATGTGTGTCGGGGGATGGGGGTGGGGATGCCGGTTGATTTCCCATCTACAGGGAATGTGGCACCAGTTTCTTTTCATTCAATGTCACTGACCTATAAGTGTCCGATGTCAGAATTACAATCTAAGTTTGATTTGGGAAATTATCCCGTAGGTTAGTACAGTATACAGTGAAACAGATCTTGGGTCGAAATACCATCTTACTGTCCAAATATCATCATACTGTCTTCTATTTATTTATCTATTTATTTATTTTTTAACATCTTTATTGGAGTGTAATTGCTTTACAGTCATCATACTGTCTTTTAAATGAAATTCTTTTTGTTGGGATTTTACTCAAACTAATACGTATTTGATTACTCTTATTAACAATAGGGTGTACTCAGGAGAAAAGATAAATTTATGTATTGTCTGTTTAAATCCTGTGGAAAAACACTCTTT
>NW_006789568.1:1387946-1397368 GCF_000442215.2 Lipotes vexillifer
CACTCTTTCTTTTTGACAAAAGGTAGATAGCTATCAGGATAGGGGACAGCTGTCTGCCTGAATTTAGGCCTGTCCTCAGAAGGACACGACATCTAGCCAGTTAATATTTCCAAGCTATCTTCTCTGAGAGGAAAATACAATGTACTTGTTAAATTGCAGGTAATTTTTAAAAAATAAGTGAATAAGTTTTAAAAGTAAGAGAAAACGTAAACAGCTGAAACCTAAACCTAAATTTTCTGCCTATTGGCCCAAGCACTCGTGTTATTTTAGGTGTGAAACAGCTCAAATGAAAGTTTGCCCATAAATCTCTACGATATTTTATTGGTACTGCTTTATAATAGAGATCAAAGATTGGGATTGGAAGCCTGTCTTAATGTGGAGTCCAAAGAGTTTTAAGATGTTCCTTTATGACCCCAGCATGTTGTCAGAGTGTTGATGTTTTGTTAATGTCAAACTGTGTAGCAAAGAGTTGATCAAATTTGGAATTCATGGAAGGGTTGATATGAAAAAGAAAACTCTTTAAACAGAGATGTTGGCTGGCAAATGGATTATCTCCTTCCTTTAAGTTGTTTCAGCATGTGAGTGGGGAGCTAGCTGAGTGTACCTTACTGTTAAAACCTCAAAGTCCTCAGAGACCAGGAGCAAAACTCCCCAAGGTCTCCGGCTCTGACAGCCAGTGGGCACTGAGGGTGTGAGGGAGGTTTGGGAGGCAGCAAAGACCTGGGCAGAAAGGGGCAGGAGGGGCCCCTGCAGCCCCTCCTGGCACTAGAGAACCCCCAGTGGGTTGTTGACGTCTGGCCGCCTTGAGCTGTTACAGCCCCCATGTCGTTGCTAGTCCCTCCTGTTCCTTTTCGCCTAGATAATTGATCTCTCCCCCTCTGTGGCCCTTTCCGCTGGTCACAGGGCTGTCCTGGCTAACCTGTTGCTGAACTTGGCCAGCTCGCCTGCTGTGGCTTTAGCAGATGTTTCTGCTCTCTGAGGCTAACATAAGATTTTAGTCCTGTTGGTACCCCCACCCAGCTGCCTTGGGCAATTTACCTAAATGATCAGTTTCTCTCAGTTCTCCTAAGCCGGAATCCAGAATGCTTAGAAAGGCAGTGTCCTATCATCAGTGTCCCTTTTTTCCATGACAGCTTTTAAGCTCTGTCCTCACCCAACTTTGATTCTGGCCCTGAGACATGCATAGAAGACTTAGCCCCTTTCCTTTTCTGCTACTAAAGTGCCACCAGTCTTCACCCAGTTAGCATTTATTGAGTACTGGCTGTGTGCCAGGTGCCTGGTCTATAAAGATGAGACAGGTGCTGATCTTGCCCTGGAGAAGTCAGGGGAGGCGGGCATGTAACAATTACTATACACTGGCCTACTTGTAGTTACAGAAGTGCTCCGAGGTGAGGACGTATCACAGAGGAGAGAGAAATTGTACCTGCCTGGATTGGTGGCAAGAGTCAGGAAGCCTTCACAAAGCAATTGATTTTTGAGCAGTGTTTCAAATTTTGAGTAGAAAATTTCTAGGTAGACAAAAGTAGGTGGAGAGGGCATTCCAGGCAGAGGCTAGAAAAACCATGGAACGTCCAAGGAACAGTATGTAGTTTGGAATTGCTGGGGTCTGAGCTGCAGGGGGATCCAAGAGATGAAGTTGCAAAGAGAGGCCTGGGGTGGCAGGCTAAGGAGCTTGGGTTTCATCTTGAGGTCAAGTAGAGAAGTGACGTCACATTCTTTGACTAAGATAGAAAATCACCTTAGCAACTGTGTGGCTGAAGAATAGTGAGGCCAGAGGTAGGAAAATTGTTATCAGTATCAGGGCCTTTTCCCTCAGTCATGGCCCCTTGAGGCTGTGAGTGACCACCCCAAAACAGACATGGACCTTTGCTCACGGAATCTTAGGAGAGTAGACCAATATGGTGGTGTCCAACTGGAGACCCCAGGAGAACTAGAGCAATAGATGTCTTCAGCCTGGGGCCAGAATGGACATCCTGAACAAGGAGCATTCACATTTGCCCCCAGACTGCATCCCCTCCCAATCATATCACGTGACAAAGAACAGAGCTAGGCACCTGGGAGACCTTAGCTTCCCACTGGCATCTCTGCTGTCTCCTTGGAGATGGGGTCTGCAAGGCCCTCTGCCGACTTCCTCTTGAGACCCCTTGGCCTTGTTGAAGACGTTTGGGCCTTTCCTCATTAACAGGACAAGCAAAAAATCAAATTACTGAATTCAGCTCATCAAATATTGGGGAAGATAAAGGCAACGTGTCCTAATATAAATGGGATTGCAGATTGTCGCTGGGTGGAATTTAGTAAGAAGATGCGAAAGTCTGCAGAATAATAAGGAAACCTTAACCAGAATAATTTCAACTCTAGAACTGTGCTGCTGGTTTAGGAGACTTAGGATGTATCGCAAGAGAGACAAAGATGTCCACACTTGAACAGTGGAAGAGGGAGAGGAAAAGACTATTTGAGAGATTTAGAATGCAGAACCTGCAGGACTGGGGAGCTGATGGGGTGCAGCAGGGAGGGGAGTCATCCTCCTCCACACGGTCCGGTGATTTTCTCCATCACGGCTCAGCCATGACTTGCAAAGGCAGGAAAGGCAGATTGTAAGAGCGATTGTGGAGTATGCAGAGTTAGAAAGTGAGGGAGTTTGAGAACTTGGAAGGAACTCTCCACGTGGTCCACACTGAGTAGTGAAGCTGAGTGGGGGCCAGAAAAGCCATGACTGGGGAGAGCTATCGGGGGGTTGGGGAAGGCGTAAGCATTCGCACGACGCCGGTGATGGCCCGCAGTTTCTCAACTGCTGGAGAGACCCTGCTTCTCTTTCCCAGTTATACATTGTGTTCTGCACTTAGGACCCTGCCTCGGAGTCTCTCCACGTACCGTGGCAGATCTCACGTAGCCAGTGAGGGTGCGGGGACCACTATGCTGTTGTCTAGGTGGGTCTCCCTGAAATAACAGAGCTCATATTTGAGGAAGCAGCTTTTGGAGAGTGGCTGTTTGTCCCTCCAGTCCCCCTCCCACTGGGATCCCTGCTGTGCTGTGGACTGGACTTGACACAAGTGCCACGTGTCATGGGGCACAGTCCCAGTGATACTGGCAGAAATCAGGCCCAATTCATGAGGGGCCCTGACATGTCAAACCACAAATGTAATTGTAACATCTTCACTCCTTTTCTTTTGAGAAATAACAGTCTATTTACAAAACTATGTGGATATAAAGATAAAGACTGTTTTCTCGGAATTCCGTCTGAATCCTGCCCCAAGATCTAGTGAAAGATTATTAAAAGGAATGCCCTTTAAAAATTAGTCATAATTATACTACCCCAAAAGTTTTAACGTTTAGCTTTTTCATGAGCACTTGGGTTCTTTGGCATCTGACCATTGCAGTGTGAATATTAAAATGTTTCCTTCTGTGTAAGACACAGGATATCGAGCAATGTTTATAACCTAGGCAGCAGCTGAGTGTACCAGTAGTTTTAGGAGAGAATAGCCAAAACAGTTTATCTTGTACTTAAAATACTAGCTGCCTGTGAAATTCTTATGTAAAGATGTTTAAATAGGAGTCTACCATGTATCAGTATTTCATAGAATATTTTATGTGATGGAATAAACACTAAACATAGAAAACATAGGTGATTTGTATTCTGGGTGAAAGTCAGTCATTCATTTGTAAACCAGAAGTGCCTGCTGTGTGTCAAGTGGTGGATAGAGAGAAACAGTCCTCATTCCTGAAGATACCATGGTCTAGTGGAGAAGAGAGGCACATAAAGAAGCAGTTAGGGTGAGTGTAAGAGCTGTAGAAGGTCTTACATGAGAGAGCAGGGAGGATGCAGTGAGTGACTGTTAGGACTACCTCAAGTCCTTTTGGAGAGAGCAGGGGCCCTGGGGAGGAAGTATTCAAAACGCAGGGAGTGCTCCAGCCGGGGGAATCCAGGTAGGTGTTTCAGAGATGCTGATGAGCTGAATCTTAAACCATGTACAAAGTTGGCAGAACATCCAAAAGTTGGCAAAACATCCGGAAAGGGGCTCCAGGAAGAGAGAACATGTGCATGAACTGGAGCAGCAAGCAGGCCTGGGTGGCTCTGGTTACTGCATAGGAGGAGGCCCCAGGGCAAAGGCTGAAGGGAAGTCTGAGCCAGGGGACCAAAGGACCTGGCAGACCATGGCGTGGCCAGTGAGCTGACTTTTATCGAGCATCTTCAATATTGTTTTACTAATAAGAGAACCAAGACTCAGAGAATTATACTAGGTTCCCCAAGTTGCACAGGAAATGGTGAGCCCAGGATTAGACCCCCAAGTCTGCCTGGCTTCAAAGCCTTTGCTGTTTCTCCTGAGATGGGCTGCTGATGAGTCTGGGTCTCACCCTTTTGGTTAATGGTCTTTAGACTTTTTTTTTTTCTTTTTCTTTTTTTTAGTGGTAAAGGCCTTTTTTGCAAATAAAATCTTAACCCCAAACTCCAATATGTAAAAATAGATCAGGTTGTATTTCATTAGCATAAAGGTCTTCCATATTTAAATGTGTAACAGTTGTGAGATCAGGTAATGAGAACAGGGGCTTTCTTTTTAATAAGCCCTTTTATTTTAAAACAAATTTAAATTTACAGAAAAGTCGCAAAGATAGTACAGAGAGGTCCCATATACCACACACCCAACTCTCCCCCTTGCTAGCATCTTGCATTACCATGGTACATTTGTCATAACTAAGAAGTTGACGTTGGAACATTGCTATTAACCAAATCCATACTTTATTTGGATTTCACCAGTTTTTCCACCAATTATCTTTCTGTTCCAGGGTTGAGTCCAGGGTACCACGTTGCATTTAGTTGCAATGACTTTCTTTGCACAAACACTAAAACATGAAGTCAGGAAATGTGTTACATTCTCAGATGTTCAGCTTTGTGATTGAAAATAAGATACTGCCTTGAACCCTTAGAAGAAATACTAACTATCTGTAAAAAAAGGTACTAAGCCCTGGACTACAGGCATGCAAGGCAAGAGCAGCCTGCTACCGAAATGCTTTTGGTATAATTATCTGATAATGCAGCCCAGAGAAGAATCCAGCAATGCACACCCAACAAACTCAATTTATTCTGTCTTATCCAGCTTGGGCTGTCATACAATATACCATAGACTGGGCAGTTTAAATAACAGACAATTTTTTTTTTCACAGTTCTGGAGGCTAGAAGTCCCAGATGAAGGTGCCGGCCTATTCAGTTCCTAGTGAGGACTCTCTTCCTGGCATGTAGAGGGCTGTGTCCTCACGTGACCTTTTTTCTGTGTGTGTGTGTGCAGGGCAGGGAGGGGGGAGTTATCTCTCTTATTTATCAGATCAGGGCCACACCCTTTATGACCTCATTTAACCTTAATTACCACCAAAAGACCCCACCTCCAAATACAGTCACATTGAGGGTTAGGGCTTCAACGTAGGAATTTGGGGGGTGGGGGAAGGACAGAGTTCAGTCCATAGCCTAGTCCAAAGGCTGAAATAATGTGAAATCTTTACAGTTCAATCATGGTATTAAAATTTTCTCCATTTCATAGAGTATGTTTATGCAGGTAAATATGTATTACTTTGTAAAACACTTGATACCTGCAAGAAAATGTTAAATATTTAGATCCCATTTGAATACTCATTAAATAAGTTAACAGAGAATATAGTGTCATCTGAACAAACGATGCAAAAGCAATGGCAAGAAAAATTTTTCAAAAGTAGTTGCCTTATAAAAGCTGTTACCAGAAAAGTCTTCAGGTAGTCATTAGGTTTTACATACAAAAGATAACAGCATCCTTCAGAATAATGCCAAGTAATGCCATATAATTATTAGCTGTTTGTTACTGGTGTGGACTGTGAGTTCTAGAATTTACTTTTCCATACCAAAGGTTATTTATTGTACTGAAACAGAATACAAGTCCAGATACCTCACACGGAGTAGGACACCACTGGGGTTTGTTTTGTTTTTGCTGATAAAGAAACTTAACCAGCTAACTTTACCTCAGCTAGTTGCATAGTTGCTGCTCTGTTACTTCAAAATTACTTAGCAGAGTGTTAGAAAGTGTTGCTTGACACTGCAGATCCAGGAGGTCCACAGTAAGTGCGTTGGTTAAATGTCTGTTAATGCTGCCGTTTTTAGTTTGGGAGGTGGGGGTGAATGATGATGCCATTAATCAAGAAAAACATGGAAGAAGGAATAGATTTAAAGGTAGGAGGGAGGGAGCCTGAAGTAGCTTCAGGACATCCAGGTAGATTTACTCATTTTGTCTTTGGAATTTTAGAGCAAACAAATAACATTCCAGGATAGCTATAAGTAATGATTTGAAAATAAGTTGAAGAGGATTTCCCTTTTTTTTTTTTTTATTTAAGAGAGTATATACCATTGAATCAGTTTACAGTGGAGTAGAAAATCAGTAAAAGGATGAAATAATTTGGGCTTAAAAAGCTGCAAAATGAGTGACTAGTTGACCACAGTGTTCATCTAGGGAATCTGGATTTGTGAATCTTTCAGTGATTATTTTTTCTTCCAGTTTTATTGAGATATTGATATAATTGAAATATCGAACTAAGTTCAAGGTGTCCAGCATAATGATTTGACTTACATATATTACGAAATCATTATCATAGTACGTTTAGTGAACATCCATCATCTCATACAGGTACAGCATTAAAGAAATAGAAAAAATATTTCCTTCCTGTGACGAGAACTCTCAGGATTTACTCTCTTAACAGCTTTCATAGATAACGCAGTGTTCATTATATTTATCACGTTGCACATTACATCCCTAGTATTTATTTATCTTATAACTGGAAGTTTGTACCTTTTCACTACCTTCAGCAGTTCCCCTCCCCCGCAAATCAGTGATGTTTTATTGGAGTATTCTATTAACGTTCCAACATGTGATTTGGTCAATTGTGGTATTTTCAATTACTGAAGCATTGATTCAGCAATTTCAGTCTGATGAAACCATGTCACAAGTTTACACTCAGCCCTTGGGTTCTTTTATTTTCCCCAGCTTTATTGAGGAATCATTGGCAAATATAATTGTGTAATTTTAGAGTGTATGATGTGATGATTTGATATACATGTACATTGTGAACTGATTGCCATGAACAAGATAATTAACAGGTCCATCACCTCACATAGTTAACTCTTTATTGTGTCTGTGGTTAGAATGCTTAAGATTTACCTCAGCAAATTTCAAGTATACAATACCCTGTTATTAACTACAGTCCCATGCTGTACCTTAGATCCTCAGACATTCTTCATCTTATAAATGAAAGTATGTAAAAGTATTTGACCTCCTCCTTCCCATTTCTTCCTCTCCCCAACCCCTGGCAACTACCGTTCTACTCTCTGTTTCTGTGAAATCGGCTTTTTTTAAAATAAAAGATTCCACACATAAGTGATACATAGAGCATTTGTGTTTCTCTGTCAGGCTTGTTTCACTTAGCATAATGCCCTCCAGGTTCATCCATGTTGTCACAAATGGCAGGATTTCCTTTTTTTTATGGCTGAATAATATTTCAGTGTGTGCGCGCGCGCGTGCGCGCGCGCGCGCGTGTGTGTGTATCACATTTTCTTTATCCATTCAACTGTCAACAGACACTTAGGCTGTTTCCATGTCTTGGCTCTTGTGAACAATGCTGCAGTGAACATGGGAGTGCAGATATCTCCTCAAAGTACCAATTCCATTTCTTTTGGATATACACCACTACTGTTTTCCATAATGGCTGTACCAATTTACATTACCCCCAATAATGTACAAGGGTTCCCTTTTCTGCAAATCCTCACTAACGTTTATCTCTTATCTTTTTGATAATAGCCATCTTAACAGATGAGAGGTGATGTAGAAATGAAGAAAGCAGTCACACTCACAAAAGCATCAAAAACAATAAAATACTTGGGAATTTAACCAAGGAGGTAAAATACCTATACACTGAAAACTTTAAGACATTGATGAGAAAATTGATGAAGACACAAATAAGTAGGAAGATACCCTGTGTTATTGGATTGGAAGAATTAATATCGTTTAATTGCCCATACTACCCAAAGTGATATATAGATTCAGTGTAATCCCTATAAAAATTCCAATAGCATTTTTCACAAAAATAGAAAAAACTCTCCTAAAATTCATATGGAATTCACAAAAGACCCTCAACAGCCAAAGCAATCTTGAGAAAGAAGAACAAAACTGGAGGCATCACACTTCTGATTTCAAACTCGATTACAAAGCTGTAATAATCAACACAGTATAGTATTAGCATAAAAACAGACACGTAGACTAATGGAACAGAATAGACAGCCCAGAAATAAACCCATGTATGTATGGCCAACTAATCTTTGACAAGGTGCCAAGATGGGGAAAGAATTGTCTCTTCAGTAAATGGTGTTGGGGCTTCCCTGGTGGCGCAGTGGTTGAGAGTCCGCCTGCCGATGCAGGGGACACAGGTTCGTGCCCCGGTCTGGAAAGATCCCACGTGCCGCGGAGCGGCTGGGCCCGTGAGCCATGGCCGCTGAGCCTGCGCGTCCGGAGCCTGTGCTCCGCAACGGGAGAGGCCACAACAGTGAGAGGCCCGTGTACCGCTAAATAAATAAATAAATAAATAAATAAATGGTGTTGAGAAAACTGGATAGCCACATGCAAAAGGATGAAATTGGACCTCTTACTTACAACATGCACAGAAATTAACTCAAAATGAGTTAAAGACTTAAATGTAAGACATTGGGTTCTTAAGTGTACAGTTATCTGGGATAGTTATATCCACAAGTACAAGTCATTCTTGAGTCTAGAGCTTTAGTTTTAGTGCATAGTTGTTTTTATAATTTTTTTTGTTTTAGTGTTTAGTTATTTTTCATTTGCTCTCACATATTTTTCCCTCCATTACCAGTTCTTCTCACCTTTCGCATTCACATTCCCATTTGACCCTAAAGGCTTATGGAAGGTTATCAGATAGTGTGGCCTTTCTGCTGTATCTTCAGGGAAAAGAGTTTCCTCCGTGTTCAGCTCACTCTGGAAGCTCAAGCTGTTCATCAAAACTCTGCCCCCTGGGCTGCTTCTGAGCCTGTGGTTAGCTCCTGCAGATTGGAAAAAGCTGCTCATGGCCTGTTCTCTGTTTGCAGGTTGTCCCCATGCTTCCCAAGCTGCTGTGTGAGGAACTGTGCAGCCTCAACCCCATGACCGACAAGCTCACCTTCTCCGTGATCTGGACGCTAACTCCGAAGGGCAAGGTAACAACTTACATGCGTGTCCATTCCATTCAGTGAGTCCCTGTTCAGCAACACTGTGCTTCTGGTGCTGGGCTTGGAGCCCCATGGCGGTAGGATGAGGGCAGTGTAGGGGCAGTGCCAGAGAGGAGAACATAGGGGAAGAGCTCTCAGTCCATTTAGAAGGCTGAGCCTCAGCAGTTTTCAGTGTATCATGTGAAGGAAGAAAGAG
>NW_006789568.1:1397378-1402545 GCF_000442215.2 Lipotes vexillifer
GAGTCACGTGGGGGAGGCCTCTTGCAGGAGAGGGTGTACATGAAGGTGCGTGTGGCTGGCAATGGCCGTGTGGATGGGCCTGGGCTGTGGTTAGGAGAGCAGGCCATTGTGTAAAGGAGGACATTTGGGGAAAGGGTGGTGAGTTTGAATAGGTGAGGTGGACTCAAACCATGGGGACCCACAAATGCCAGTTGCAAATGAATTGTAGGTGTTAGGTTTCCTCTGAAGTGTCATGAGAAAGGTGACATTTTAGAAAGATTAGTGCTGCGTCATTGTGCTGGTTGAATGCATCATTGTGCTGAAGATGAATGAAATTTGCACAAGGTAGTGCTGTAATCAAGGCACAAGGTGATGAAACCATGGACTGATAAGAGAGGAGAATGATGTCAGCGGCCATTCCCTAAATACAGGGAATAAATGAGACAGATAAATGAAAGATGACTCCAGAAAAAACTAATCCCCTCCTGCAAAACAGAAACAACTCTAAACTTCTGAAAATAGGGTAATGATTGGGTAAGCTATGGTAGCAACTCAGTGGAATGTTGTACACTTTCTAAAGTTGTTACAAAGACTGTAAGAACATGGGAAAAGTTTATGCTGTAACATTAAATGGAAGTTAAAAAAAAAGATACTTAATTATGAAGAGGTTCCAAATAAAGATGGAGGATCAAATACCCACATTTACTTTCATTCCCTCCCAAAACCTCACTAAAACAACAGTGAAGAGATTTTTTTTTTTTAAAAGACATAAACCCACAAGGACAAAGAGAATGGGAGAGGAGACAACAGCAACAAAAATTTGGAAGCTGAGAAGCAGATGGATGAGTGGTAACTGACTTAGCGGTCCTGAGAAAGCTGAGTCCTGAGCCAACACCAGAGAAAGCCAAGAAACAACCCAGTTTACGTAGCAGAATCCTAAAGAAGTTCAGAGATTGACAGCAGCAGGTAACTCTGTAAAGTGGGGGAAGAGGTGGGTGAAGGAGAGACTAACTGTATTGGTTGAAAATTTATTTAAAAAGATTGCCGCTTCCATAACGTAGTAGAAGACCAGAGATTTATCCTTGGGACGGGATGAAGGAAAGGCTGTCTGAACTAGGGGACGCCAAGCACAGTTGTGGTAGTGGCCCCTCTGGGGAGGGTGAGTGAATGCTGGCACGTTGAATACTGGCCGAACATTGAGAGTGCCAGCTTTCTTTTCCCAGCCAACCTCAGAATTCTGGTAGCCAAGCCTATACCCTTGAGTCCAAAGATAGGAAAATCTTTCTCTGAGGAATCTGAGCGGTAAAGAAGATTTAAAGCTAATAACCTCAAGGATTTCCCAACCAACTGCTCAGCTGTATTACCCTACAATAAAGCTTGCAGACAATGAGCTCCACCCACTCAAGCAGAGATTTTTAGGATTTCACTAAAAAGCAGCCTTTTAACATTTCACTTTCCTATATAAAGAGACAACCAAGAGGAAAGCCTCGAACGTGAAATAGGAAAACCAAAGCAGGAAAACCAAACAGGAAAGCAACTAGAACAAAACAAGGAGAAGAAACTTTTTTTTTATATCCTCAGAGAATTTCTTTTTGAAAGAAAGTATCTGTATTACAAGATCTAGGCACTTTAAAAAAGAAACATTCGGAAGAGGGGAAAGGAGCTCTTTTTTAATTAAATTAAATTAACAGCATGAAATTAAAACCACGACAGAAGAAATGAAGAAGACTCAAGGTTCAGATTGGGAGATAAAGTTGAAGAATTGTCCCAGAATATGACAGAAAAGACAAGAAAAGTAGAGGACCAGAGTCCACGACGTCCATCTGCTCAGTGAACATTCCAGAAATAGGGAACAGAGAAAAAGAGGGAGAAGAAATGACGAACAGATTCATTCAGGGAAATGCCCCATTCCTGCAGGATGTGACTTTCCAGACAGACAGAGCCCGCTGCCCAGCACAGTGATGGAGACGCACCATCTCCAAGCCACGTTGTCATAAAATTTCAGAACACCGAGGGCAAAGAAAAGATCCTATAGGCTTCTAAGAAGGAAAAAAAGAGTCACATACAGGAGATCCAAATTCAAAATAACTTAAGACTTTTCTGTTATAACCCTAGAGACTAGATGACAGTGAAGCAAAGCTCTCTAATGTCTGAAAGACTGTGACTTCCATGCTAAAATGCTGTACCCAGCTAAGCCATCAATAAAATGTGAGAGCAGGAAAGGACGTTTTCAGACATGCAAGGTCTCAAAAAAAAAGGTACATCTCATATACCCTTTCTCAGGAAGCTACCAGAAGATGTACCTCACCAAAAAGAAAGAGTAAATCAGGAAGGAGGAAGACGTGGGATTCAGGAAACAAATAAACTAGTACAGTAAAGAAGTGAAAGAATCACCTAGATTGCAAGTCACCAGACTTTTCCTGTAAAGGACCAGTTAGTAAATATTTTTGGTTTTATACGCCATTTGGTCTTTTACAGCTACTCAACTCCACCATTGTAGCACGAAAGAAGACAGTACATAAATAATGAGAATGCTGTGTCCCACTAAAACTTTACTTAAAAACAAGTGGCAGGCTGGATTTGGCCCACAGACCATAATTTATTGACACCTGACCTAGGCGATGGTGAAGAAAGTTCCCAGGGTATCAGCTCTACGCAGATGCAGAAGACGGGGGTTCAGATTGGAGCAAGTCAGAAGGTGACCATCTCTGCAAGCCAGGAAGAGAGCGCTCACCAGATATTGAGTTGGCTGGCATCTTGATCTTGGACTTCTCGGCCTCCAGAACTGTGAGAAATAAATTGTTTAAGCCACCCAATCTGTGGTATTTTGTTATGGCAGCCCTAGCAGACTAATACAGTATCAGCTGAACTTTTTTACTGGATTACATTAAAATCTATTGGTCTGTTTCACACTTTGAACGGATCTTTTACCCATGCATGATTTTTTATCATGTATTTAGAAATTTAAGTCATTCAGAAAATATTGGTGTATTAGTCCGATTTTCTTAATGTAGACACATTTCATTATATGATATTAAAAAATCATATTTATTATTATCACTACAGACCCTAGACAAGTCTTTAAGTATTAGAAAATGTGTATCATGTGTCAGATACAAGGTTTTCAAAATTCTGATTTTTGTAAAAGCTTGAATTTTATCATTGGCAATAAATAATGTTAGTTGTTTTTCTTGAAGTGCCAGATAACCGTCGTGTCACTTGTTCCTCCAAGTAACAATGATGTTCCGTAAAAAAGGCGGTCAGTTCAGCTCACAACTCAAAGTTAAGTGCTTTTCCTCAAGGCAACCACTGTACTTTGACATGCTGCATAAGTGAAAAAGACAAGTACTTAAGGGTTGAGCCATAATAAAAGTATTAACTTTTACCGCTTCATCAAGAACATTCTTAAGTGAACTAGGTTTTTTCTTTCCTGCGAGTGTGAGCTGGTGACGAGACCCTGACCACTGCCACCACTTGTTGCCATTGCCTGATTCATGCCAAGGCATTAACAGTTTTCCCCACCAATGCTTCTGTACCATCCGTATAAATGTCAACACGTGGAAAAGGGCAAATAATGCCTACTAGTATTATTACGAAAATAGTTTTGACCTCATGGATCCCTGAATGGATCCCCACGAGTCCACAGACCATACTTCGAGAACCACTGCTTTAGACAATTGATGGAAAACTTGAGGTGGATTCATGTACAGAGTATACAGAAAAACCAACCAAATTAAAACAAGACAGTTGTTAGTTTCGGTGAAAATAAAAAGTTGTGAGGAAAGAAAAGTAATGCTTAGTATTTACATAGGTGTAATAGTTAAATCTCATAGTTATGATGTAACTTTATTGGGAGGGTTGAGGGCCTGGAATGGTTATCTGGGTTTGGTTGGGGGAAGGGAGTGTATGTGGAAAGAAAAGTAAATTCTCCTCTTCTATAGTGAAAAGTTTGTGAATAATGCCTAAAACTGAAAAATCACGTAGTAATCAAGCAGATTATATACAAGTATGAAAAGTAAATAACAGGGCTTCCCTGGTGGTGCAGTGGTTAAGAATCCACCTGCCAGTGCAGGGTACACGGGTTCGAGCCCTGGTCCGGGAAGATCCCACATGCCACGGAGCAGCTAAGCCCGTGCGCCACAACCACTGAGCCTGCGCTCTAGAGCCCGCGAGCCACAACTACTGAGCCCGCGTGCCACAGATGCCGAAGGCCGCGAGCCTAGAGCCCATGCTTCACAGCAGGAGAAGCCACCGCGGTGCGAAGCCTGCACACCGCAGCGAAGAGTAGCCCCCACTCGCCGCAGCTAGAGAAAGCCCGCGCCCCGCAATGAAGACCCAACGCAGCCAAAAATAAAAACATAAATAAATAAAAATTTTTTAAAAAGAAAGTAAATAACAGAATAATCTGCTGAGAGGTGAAAGTGGCTACCCTTGGGGAGGGGTGGAGGAGGGCGAGGGACACAGGGCTGCTGCTCTTCGTAATATGAGCCTTTAAAGCTGTTTGAACGATTGATGCCTCAATTTTTACATTTTTATTTTGAAAAATTTCAAACATACATGAAAGTAAAGAAAATAACACAATAAATCCACCATCCCTATCTCCTAGATTTAACTACTGTCAACATTTATTCTTTGCTAAAGTATTTTAAAGCAAACCACAGACATCATGTCATTTCACTCTTACATATTTTGATATGTGGCTCTAAAAAATTTGGACGTTTTCTTACATAACCACAGTGCCATCAGACACCTAACAATTAATAGTAATGCCCTGGTGTCATCTGAAACCCAGTCCATAATTACATTTCCCAGATTGTCTCCGATCGATTTGTCCAAAGTGGAATCAAGACAACTTACCAACATTACATTTGGTTTTTGCGACTCCTAAATATCTGATAGTAAGTTCCTTTTTAAGAGTCAAGAAGCAAACACTACCTGAAATACAGAGGAGGAATTGTGAGGACAGTGTGCCAGCAGTCACGTTTTGGTGGGGGTGGGAACATGCATGGGGGAAAAAAATGAATGGAAAAAGACCAGGAGGAAATAAAATAGAATGCCCGTAGTGGCTGTGTTTGGGTAGTAAGACTACGAGTAATTTTTTCTACTTTTTTGTATTTTCTAGTGTTTTTTGAAAACGTGTATTACTTTCATTTTTTTTTTTTTTTTTTTTTTTTTTTTTTTTTTTTTT
>NW_006789568.1:1402651-1429615 GCF_000442215.2 Lipotes vexillifer
TACGCGGGCCTCTCACTGTTGTGGCCTCTCCCGTTGCGGAGCACAGGCTCCGGCCGCGCAGGCTCAGCGGCCATGGCTCACGGGCCCAGCCGCTCCGCGGCATGTGGGATCTTCCCGGACCGGGGCACGAACCCGTGTCCCCTGCATCGGCAGGCGGACTCTCAACAACTGCGCCACCAGGGAAGCCCCATATTTTTATAAATGCTTATTTTTGCAAAAGTTTAACTAAATAGAAAATAAAAGCCCATAGAAGAAAACTAACTTGAGTCAACAGAAAAGAACTCTGAGTCTGAATTAAGCCTGCCAGGGCCAGCCCCAAGGAATAAAAAGCTGCCTGATCTAATGAGCTTCCAAAATACGAGGGTCATAAAAGAAGCACTCGGAAGAGGCAGACTCTGAAAACTCAGCTGGTCTCTGGAGGGCTTCTTTTGGAGGCAGTGTCTAGCGACCAAGCCTTCTGGCACCAGGGGGCTGGAGAGCAGGTGTGGAGAAGGCACAGGGTCCAGGAGGGGATGCTGGGCCTCTATCAAACCAAGCCAAACAGGCAGTGTGAGCATTTAGACTTCAGACAGTTGTGGAGCAAGACCCACAAACCACACTCCTTGTACTGTGGTCATTCAGGCATCCTACCCAGAACAAGAGGCCACATGGTGGGTGGACCTGGTTGGTTAGTCCTGGGTGTAGTGACACATAAGTATCTCTTACTCACAGTCAAGATGCATGAAATGAGAGTTCGGATTCCAGACTCATGTCCAAGTGGTGGTGCTTGTTCAGGGGGCCAGAGAAGGCAGTAAGGAGGGAGGTGGCCCTGCATCAAGAACCCAGTAAACAAGGAGGAGGGCAGCCAAAGCCTGAGGCTGGGTTTGTATGTACTGGTGGCTTCTTGTGATACAAGGTCTTGGACTTAGAAGGAGCCAGAGAAGGGCCAGCAGCATTGAGCCACTACTACTGCAGCATGGCTGCCAGTCTCACCTGGACTTGAAGTGGAGAAAATTTTTGTTTTCTTTTCCTTTGTCTGCTGGAATGTCTTACTTTCTGGAGCAAGCATGGTCAGCTATAGAAGGCCTATTCCAACTTTTTTTAAACACCCAGTAGATTTTTTTTAAGTATGCACTAGGAAGCCTTGGTCATATATACTTTCATTAAGCCAGTACCCAGGTTTTTAGAACAGTAAACTCTGAAAGATCCATTTTGAGCATATTTCTCACATATTGGTGGTGAGAGCATTGTTCTCTGATCTAGATAATTGTGATTATATATTTTCGTAAGAGAAAACAAACCCAACTAAATCTGGTGCTTTGTAAGATCCAAGTCCGGTACCATGAAATCCACTTTGACCATGTCAGGCCAGTGACTCATTATCCCTGATCATCTCCGGCACATGAGTCTCAGTTGGCAAGGCACTAAGGCCCTGCAAAACAGAGACCACGTCCACCTGCTCCACTCATCAGAGGCATCTTAATTTGAAGTCCCCTTTGGAAACAACACCAATCTTACACTTTAAAGAAGGTCACATACAATGAATCTGACTCGATGACTAAGTCCTTAAGTCTTAGAACCATAAAATCTCAGGGTCAAAGGTCAGAATCATAAAGGAGGAGTCTCATAATTACAGTAGCAATCCACAGCTTGTGTCTCCCACAGCGTACCTGCCCTGTGCTGTCTGGCTCAGTTAGAATGCAGGAGTGTATTCCAGAGGTGCCCGTTTCAGCCTCAGTCAGTGGCAAACTCCTTTCAGCCATTTACACAGCCCAGAAGCCATGGGGTCATTATTGACTCTGGTCTTTCTCTCACCCCTCACGTCCAGGCCAGCAGTAAGTCACCTCAGCTTTGCCTCCAATACCTCCAGAATCTGCCCCCTTCCTTACCACTCCCAGCACTGACACCTGTATCCAGGCTGCCATCCCCCACCCGACTGCAGGGGCCTCCTAACTGTTCTCTGAGCTTCTGCTGCTCCCGCTTCATCGTCTCCCTACACAGCAGAAAGAGTGATTCTTCTAAATCAGAAATTAGGTCTCGTCTCTTTCTCCTTTTTAATAGCTTGTCAGTCTCTCATTCAGAATAAAATCTAAGAAATGTTTAAAGTGGGATTTTTTTCCTGTTCTCTTCTTGCTGTCTTCTCTGCTAGAAATGCATGGATTACAGAGAGTTCCTGGGACTAGGGTCTCCTCTCATTTCCTGGAGCATCTTTACTCACATGGGAAAAGCAGCTTTTACTACGTGGCTGAGCTCTCCACTATGTAGCAGCTCCGAAGCCCAGCTTCCATGACCTGACCTCAGAGGAGGTCAGACTTCCCTAACTGCCATCCTAGAAAACCCTGCAAGTCGCTGCCCATTCCTTGTAGCTCAGGAAAAGTCTTTCTAGTCCCTGCCTAACAGCCCATTTTGAACATTGGACATTGTAGGAGAACTGTGGTATGTGCCAGTTCAGGCTGTCTTTCTTCGGCTGGACCTTCAGTGCTGCTTAGGGATCCTTTTGTTTATTGCTAATGCAGTTGTTTCGAACCTCTATTCTTGCTTCCAGCTTCCAACTTTGCCTTCCAGTCCTCTTTCCCACAAGACCCGCCATTCCCCCAGGTAACTTTCAGTTTTCCTTCTTGGAAAGCAGAGAGACCAGCCAGCTGGGTCTGCTGCAGTGCCCCCTTCAGAGACTCATCGTTTCCCCTGTCTCGATGCAGTAAAACACGCTCCTGTTGCAACCTGAGGTTACGCCCTATGTTCTCCAGGTCTTTTAATGGCATCGGCATCCTCTGAAGCACCCAGACTCTCAGTCTCTAGCCTGCCACATCCCAGCAGTTTTAAGTGATAGCAGCTCTACCTTTGCAGAGTGTCTCCCATCAATCCTCTCTTCACTGTTACCACAGTCGCTGTCCCCACCCAAGTACTTGACATCCTCCCCTGGATGGGCGAGACTGTTCATGGCCTCTTCATTCTGTTTCCCCAGTGGTGGTAGGTGACTTTCCAGAAGCTGAATCGGGTCCTATTACTCAATATCCTCTTACAGCATGACGGTGGGACAGTGGGTTATGATTGTCTACAAAAGTCTAATCTCCAGAGGATGGCAAGCAAAGACCTCCACCAACCCCTCCCCCATTGCATGACCATCTGCCGTGCATGCTTCAGCCCCCTCAGCCTCTGCCGTCGCCACTGTAGGGTTCGTTTGGCCTAATACGGAATTGCTCCACTTCTGAGACTTTGCATATGCTTTTCCCACTTCCTGGAATGTCCTTCCCCACATCCCTACTAGTATGAACCCTACTTATCCTTGAGACTCAGCTAAAATGCCACTTCTTCTATGAAACTGTTATTAGTCCTTCATTCATTCACTTAGTAAATATTCATTGAATGTTTGCTCTGTTCAGACACTATACAAGGTATTGAAGATACAGGAATTAAATATGCACTAAAATAGAAACAGTGGTTAATTCCTGATGGTGGATTTATAGATTTTTTTCTTCTCCTTTTCCCACCTATATTTTTTTAAAGTTTTCTGCAATGAATGGATATTGTCATTGTAGTAAAAGTAAGAATTACTTTGAGATTTTTTTTTCTGTTTTTGTTTGTTTGTTTTAGTAAACAGGAGAGAGATATTGGAGTGTTTTTGTAGGCTGCATGGGAAGGCGGATAGGAGATGTTGAAGATGAGGAAGGAAGGAACAGATTTTTGGAACCGGGTCATGAAGGAAGTGGGAAGTTGAGGACCCAAGCCCCAGGTGGGAGATTAGCTCTCACCAGGAGGATGAGGACCACAGACTCTCCCAGCCTGGAGAGAGCACAGCATGGGATCCCTGCTGAAATCTGGGAAGGGGGCAGGGCGGCCTTTCTGAGAAAATGCTCAGATGGGAGGAACCCTGCCCTCCCTGTCAGAACCCATCTTCCCATCTCCCACCCCTACAGCACCTGTTGTCTGCACTTCAGCACCATATGTGCACAGATCCGTCATCCTACTGGACCTTAACATCCTTGTAGCAGAGCCCATTTTTAATTTTTTTTTTTTAATTTTTAAAAAATTTTTGGCTGCGTTGGGTCTTCGTTGCTGTGGGTTGGCTTCCTCTAGTTGCGGCGAGCGGGGGCCACTCTTCTTTGTGGTGCACGGGCTTCTCATTGCGGTGGCTTCTCTTGTTGCGGAGCACGGGCTCTCGGCGCACAGGCTTCAGGAGTTGCGGCACACGGGCTCAGTAGTTGTGGCACATGGGCCCTAGAGCACGCAGGCTTCAGTAGTTGTGACACGTGGGCTCAGTAGTTGTGGCTCGTGGGGTTTGGGGGGGAAGGCTTAGTAGTTGTGGCACACGGGCTTAGTTGCTCCACGGCATGTGGGATCTTCCTGGACCAGGGCTCGAACCCACGTCGCCTGCATTGGCAGGCAGGTTCTTAACCACTGCGCCACCAGGGAAATCCGCATTCTTAAGTTTTGTAATCTCCTCCCGCCCCTCCTCCACAGCGCAGTGTCATGTACCCCTAAAATGCTCAAAAACGACTTCATAAAATGAATCACACATCCGTTTTCACAGTTCTGTTTGTTTAGCCTGCTGTATTAGCATGGTGCTCCCTTGGTAAGGCGTTTTTATCACAGCAGCCATCTCAGCACCCCTGAGCTATATCCTGGGATCGAGGAAGGCCTCGCACAGCTCCCGCCGGGAAAGGCACGCTGCCTGCTTCTGCGTGATGGGCCGTCCACAGAATGTCTCCCCCTCTGCCTTCGCTGCTCACCCTGCCTCTGCCACACCAGCTGCCACCTATGGAAATGCTATGAAACTTGAAAAATCAAATAGTGTGCTCCTCCTGGGTCATCTTGGTGTCTGCAGCAAACTCACAGAGCCGAGGCGCATGTGTAGGACTTGTGACTGGGGGCTGTAGCTCATGGTAAAGAAACACAGTGCTGGGCTTTGTGTTTCATCCTCGTACATTGCAGCGGTAATCTTGCCGGAGCAGCTCCCGGTGAGAGACAATAGCTTCAAAGGCTGACTCCGAAAATAATAGAAAAGTTCCCAGAATATTCATCTTTAGTCCTTAGCGGGGCAGAATTGTTTTATTTCAGACCTGTAGAGACAGCCTGGGACCAGAGGAGCCTTTGGAAGAACTCCCCTGTGTACTTTGTGTCCTGGTTTGCTAATGAAGGTACGGGGCAATTAGAGGCTTATATAAGGTCACTTCAAGGTAACAGCAGACCAAATCCTGAGCACAGATTTTGCTGTGAATCCTTGAGATTAAAATAAGAATATTTTCAAGAAATACAAAACAAAACAAGACATTTATCATTTTTAAGACTGTCATGCAAAGAGCTAAAAATTATTTTTAATCACCTTTTCTCCTGCATTTTGATGTTACTAATTGTGGATCTGACTTAACTGTAAGGACTTGGGCTCTGAGGTTAATAAACAACATAACACGTTGCTGTGCTGCATGTCTTTAAAAGAAGGATGGGTGCTTCCCTGGTGGCGCAGTGGTTGAGAGTCCGCCTGTCAGTGCAGGGGACACGGGTTCATGCCCCGGTCCGGGAGGATCCCACATGCCGCAGAGCAGCTGGGCCCGTGAGCCATGGCCGCTGAGCCTGCGCGTCCGGAGCCTGTGCTCCGCAACGGGAGGGGCCACAACAGGACCTCTTTTTTTGAGAGATGGCTTAGGTTGGTCCTTTTGAAAGGCTGGAGCTGAATTAACCCCACAGGCTTTAGAAGTCTGTGATTTTGTGTTTCCTGGGTCATTCTGAACGCAATCCTGAGAAGCTTCCTCCATTGCTCTCCTAGGCTTTCCTCCCTTTCCTCTCTCTCCTCCACCTCCAGCTTCCCCGCTGGCAACTGTCTGCAGTAAAGGGAACACTGTTCAACGACCGCTCAGGCGTGGACCCTCATCCTCTGTCACAGGAATGGAATTCTTGTCTCCTAACCACTTCCCGGCCTTCAGGCTTTTCTGCCATTTCCTAGGTTTGCAAGGCAGACACTTGAGGAAGTCTCCTTGTTTCCTTCCTGTTAGGCTTAGAAGTGTAGACAGCTACCTCCAGGGCAAGATGGTGTAGGGGAGCACATTTGCCACTCCAAAATGTCTCTTTGACATGCGGATTATTTTGAGCTGAAAACAGTCAAGACCCAAAAGACTCAGGAAGAAACTTGCACTTTACCCTAACTGTCTAAAGAACGTAGGTAGAGGACCTGTTTCCCGAAGGGAAGGAGTTGTCACCATAGATGACTATAGGGTGAACTTGGTATGGTAGACAGGGAGGAACCTCACAAAATCTGTTTGGTTAAAATTCTCCTCTGTGTCCCATTGTCTCTGCCAGGCCCGGCAAACATTTGTTTACCAAACATTTGCTTTTCCATCTTCATGTGAATTTCCTTCCTCTGCTTCTAAATCCTACACTACCCCCAACATCCTCTTTTGTCTTTAATTGAGGGTGGTATTTAAGGTGAGGTTTCAGCCATTTTAGTGGGTTATTCAGCTTTCTTGAGTCTCTTCCACGTATACCACGTTATTAAACTTTTGTTTGATTTTCTCCTATTAATCTGTCTCATGACAGTGTAATTCTTGGACCAGCCAGAAGAACCTAGAAGGGTAGAGGAAAATTTCCTCCTCTCTGACAATAGGAATGGGCCTGATTATAGTCTGACGGACAACAGACTAGGCTGGTGGCAAGTCACCTGAAACAGTAGAAGAGAGCACAGTTGACTCTATACAAATAAATCCTCCAGAAAATTCTAGCACATAAATAACCTGCCTTGTAACTGAAACTGGCAAACACATGGCCCTCTGCCGCCCATGCTCCCTCCTCAGCTCCCCTTGGCATTGGTCACTAGTCGGCCTGTTACCCGAAAACTGGGTTCGCCTGTTGGTGGGTGTTGAGCCAAAAGACACAACCAAGCCAAAGAGCGAGAGAAGGAAGGATTTATTACTGGCAGCAAGTAAGGAGAACACCGAGGATCTTTCCCAAAGCAGTGTCTCGCCGAGGAGCAAAATTGGGGAAGTTCTAAGCTAAGGATGCATGCATACTCCTGAAGAGGCTTCAGCAAAGGAGGGCGGAGGGTTCAGCATAGAATTGGGGCAGAGGTTGACGGAGTCCAGGTTGTAGTTGATTGAAATCACGAGGATCAGAAAAAGTCAACGTCATCATTCGTAGGTTCCAGTTAATCTGATAGATGAGCACTCAAGGGGGATTTGAATTCTGCAAAACAGCTCAGAAATGTGCTTGAGGCTAATCTTTACCGTTGAAACAGAACTAGGAGTCTTTATAACTGACATATTATCTCCGATATAGTTAAGTTAGGTCCCTGGCCTGGTGACAGCGGTTTGTTTTTACCTTCTTTCATTCCCTTAAATTCAGCGACTGAGACCTATTCTTCTGCAAGGGCAAGCATTGTGGCCAGGCTCAGACCCACAAAATGACTGAGGCCTTAGATGGTTTCTCTTATTTAAGAAAGTTACGTCTGGTTCTCTTACTCCGGGGACCCCCTATCCTATCTGCTTACACAGCCCCCCCCTTGAGATATTTCACTCTTCTCTCTTGAGGGGTGCAGGGCTGACGGTGGGCATTGTAGTCTCTCTGGTTAGACGAGTGAAACTCTTGTTGCTAGAGATAGAGAAGTTTTGGGGTCCGCCGGAGTAGTGTCTGCACCTCTCGCTTGCATAGCATTATTCTAGCAGGTGTAGGAGGAGCACAGCAGGAGAGACAGTTAACAGCAGTTTTGCAACATCATTAACAGAGACTTGATCCAAGAGCCCCCTGAACCAAACCATTTTCCCTAAACTGGGAAGAGGATCATTCAGAGAAGAGATTGAATTTTTTTTCATATGCGTCATGAGGGGAGTCACATTAGAAGGCTCATCAGGTATAAAAACCAGCGCTCAGCATGTCTTACAGCGTGAGTTCGTCCTTGAGCAGCTGTTAAAATATCAAGGGCCACGCTGTTCTGTCAGACGGCTTTTTTCATCATAGAAACTTCAGAGTGGTATTTGTCATAAGTAGTTATACTCTGTGACAGTTTCACTGGAGAATTTCCTTTAGTTTTGTGGCATATGAGCTAGTTAAGCGTCTTTGATAAGGCTGCTGGGAATCTAAGAGTTTTCAGTTTTTAGAGGAATCAGGTAGAGAGAAAAGAAAAATGTCTCAGTCCTACCCACAAAGGTATAATTTACCAAGTTGTTGTAGGTTATAATTAGCTTAAGGGGAAAGGTTTCCTTGTATCTGGAAAACACAGATTAAAAGCCAGCAATATTTCTTTGGGAAAGATCCCCGGTGTTCTCCTTATTTGCTGCAAGTAATAAATCCTTCCTTCCCCCGCTCTTTGGCTTGGTTGTGTCTTTTGGCTTGACACCCACCAAGAGGCGAACCCAGTTTTCGGGTAACAGGCCCAGTCCGGCCACAGTAGGAGAGGACAAAGCTAGGTCTAAATGAAGCGTGTTGCTGACAGTGCTTCCGTCTTGTTACTTACTCTTTGATCCTACCATGGTCCTCCCTGTTCTTTAAGAAGTGACCTGTGCTTTGCTCTTTCACCGTAGGCCTGGTGCAAGGAGCAGGCCCAGCAGAGGAGACCCCCGCTCGCTCCTCACTGCCGCTGCCTCTGCTCCCTGCATGACGTCACCAGCACCCTCCCATCACATGTTGCCATCAGCCTCTCCGAGCTGTCTTCGAGCCCTGCCTCTTTCTGCCCAGTTTCTTTTCGGACACATTCCTCTTGGTACCTTTGCCTTTTTTCACCACTGGGCCTCCCCACCCTGGGCTGGTTGCCTCGTGTCCACAGCTAAGAAGAGGCAGAAATCCATGCGCCCCGACCCTGGCCAGCTCAACAGCCTGGTTTTGTTCCAGACAGGAAAATGTTTCTTTCTTCCTATTACGTTTTCCATTTGTTTGTTTGTGTGTGTGTGTTTATTGAATTATAGTTGATTTACAATGTTGTGTTAGTTTCTGGTGTACAGCAAAGTGGTTCAGCTGTACATATGTATATGTATATATATGTATAGCTGAAAAACTATATATATATATATTCTTTTTCATCACAGGTTATTATAAGATATTGAAGATAGTTCCCTGTGCTATACACTAGGACTTGTTATTTATCTGGTTTGTGTATAGTAGTGTGTATCTGCTAATCCCAAACTCCTAATTTTTTTTTTTTTTTTTTGCGGTACGCGGGCCTCTCACTGTTGCGGCCTCTCCCGTTGCGGAGCAACGGACGTGCAGGCTCAGCGGCCATGGCTCACGGGCCCAGCCGCTCCGCGGCATGGGGGATCTTCCCAGACCGGGGCACGAACCCGCGTCCCCTGCATCGGCAGGCGGACTCTCGACCACTGCGCCACCAGGGAAGCCCCCAAACTTCTAATTTATCCCTCCCCCCTTTCCCCTTTGGTAACCACAAGTTTGTTTTCTATGTGAGTCTGTTTCTGTTTTGTAAATAAGTTCATTTTCCTCATATGCTTTTTTGAACCAAATATTTTACGTACAGAAGCCCAGAGCTGTTACAGAAGTGATTTTGCATCTAATTACTTAAAATTACAAATTAACCCGATTAGCAGTTTTTCGAACCAAATATTTCTTGATGAGACACTGACATGTTTTTTAGAAGATAAATTTTTAAATACATTTGAATGGAAATTAACTGTTTTCAAAGGATATGGTTTTCTCGCAACTTTGTATCTATAAAATATAGAACGTTGATATTATTTTGTTTACTTCACTATCTATTTCGTAACCTTCGGCTGAAATATAATAAAAATAACACTAGATTTTGAGTCTGAGCTGATCCTGGCTGTCACTTAGGTGTTTGTGTGACTTTTCACAAATCCCCAACCTTTTCTCTCAGCGTAAAATGGGCTGAACAATGCACTCCTCCCAGATGTGTTGGAGAGATTTTAAAGGGTCGTAGGTATGAGAGCTCTGCCACTGAGCAGGGCCAGGTGCTTTGCAGTGTTGAGCCACTTCCTGTCCTACCTGGTACCGGAAAGTAGGTCTTGAGGTAGACAGTATTTGCTCGTTTCTAACCAGGTTTTTTCCCAACCAGATGCCTCCCGTCGGTATTGGCAACATATTTAACCTGACGTTCCACATAAGAGCATCCTAGAGTATACGCAGGAAACTTGCCGCCTGCAGAAAGGGAGTGACCCAAATCCTGTGATTAAATGAAGGGAAGAGGAAGGACGTGATTCTTCTTTGAAGGGTTCTGTTTATGAAGTTCCTCGTGGCTTTTTTACTTTTTCCATGAAAAATTCTTTGTCCTTTTGTCTTCTGCCACTGGCCCTGGTTACGAACGGGGCGTTGATGTGAATCCAGTTTCCAAATTGGAAATTAATGAGGTGTTCCATCCAGAGAGGCCTTCCTCCTGTACTGTAAGGCACGCTGCCCCCGGAAACCAACACCCCCCCCCTTGCCTGGCCCCGTTTGGATCTCTGCTTTCCTGTTGCCCTTCTCTGGGTAAGGCTGCGATGGGCATCCTTGCTCCCTCCCCACAGTGTGGTTTCTTGGCCTAAGAATTTTTTTAGTCCGTGTGTCAGGTATGATTCCCAGAATCACTGGATTGTTTTGAAGCAGGATAGGTTCTGCTGCCCGACTGACACTGGGCCAGGAAGTTCTTGTTGGCGCTTCAGCACTTCCATTTCAGCCCTTTGTATGTTCAAAACGAAGGTACAGGGCCTCCCTGGTGGCGCAGTGGTTGGGAGTCCGCCTGCCAATGCAGGGGACACGGGTTCGAGTCCTGGTCCGGGAGGATTCCCACATGCCGCAGAGCAACTGGGCCCGTGCGCCACAACTACTGAGCCTGCGCTCTAGAGCCCGTGAGCCACAACTACTGAGCCCGCATGCCACAGCTACTGAAGCCTGCGCGCCCTAGAGCCCATGCTTCGCAGCGAGAGAGGCCACCACAATGAGAGGCCTGCGCACTGCAACGAAGAGTGGACCCCGCTCGCCTTGACTAGAGAAAGTCTGCGTGCAGCAACAAAGACCCAACACTGCCAAAAATAAATTAATTTTTAAAAAAAAAAAGAAGGTACAGATTTTCTGGAATGCAGGCATTAAGGGAGGGGAGGCTCAAGTAAGGTGAAAGAGCTGTGGGAAGCTTCTCATCAGCGCGGAGTCTCAGATTTGCTGGTGTTCGTCGGTGCTGTCATTGACTGATAAGGAAACAAGCTGAAGGAGCAGAGGTGCCCGTTAGGAAAACAAAGTAGCTCAAACTGACTGAGATAGTGCAGCCATTTTGTATTGATAGCAAGTTTAGATGAGGAGTGCAAGACTTCTGATTTCGTCAGGTTACAGTTAACACATTTTAAGAACCCCTCAGGATGCAAAGTGGCCCCTGGTCAGGGCTCAGCCCTATAAATGAGGGTTCAGAGGGAGCAACAAAGCTGTTTAGAGCTGGATCCGTGGACTTCAGGGTGGCAGGCTGTCTAGGAACCTCCTGGAACTTACTGCAAAATTTTGTATGTAAATATCTCAGGGGAGGAGGGCCTGGAGATTTCACTAGCTTTTTAAAGCAGTTCTTGACCCACCAGTTTGCATGAAAATGGATGCCCAGTCAGGGTGGTCCGAGTCTCCCTGGCCTGTGTGCGGTGGTTACCCTGTGTGAGTGTGCAGGGCTTACCTGTGTCTTCTAGGAAAAGGGGACACAGACCCCAAGAGGCCAGATATCCTACGAGCCGGATGCCTGAGGGAGTGTGTGAAAAAGGAGTGGAATCGAACAGAAAGGAACATTTTCCCAAGCTAAAGATGTGGGGACACAGAAGGAGGACTGACTGACTGGGATTGGAATGAAATGGAGAAAAGGAAACAAGCTGAATCTCCAGGGGGAAGACTTTGCAACCACAAGAATGAATAGGTTGTGGCCCTGTCATCCTAGCCGGAGGTTGGAGCAGCTCCATTAGTGGGGAGTTTTCAGGAAATGTGGGTGTGATGGAAGGACAAGCATGGGCTGACCTTGAAAGGGGCTCTTCTGGAGACCTGCACGCACTGCTTTCCCACAGGACTGTTGGGCAGTCCCTAGAATTGCCTCTACAATTTCTCTTGCATTCAGCACACACAGACACCTCCTGAGAGCCAAATTCAGGACCCGCTTGCCACAGCAGAAGAGTCATGAGCACAGTATTTGAATTGCTTGTATTTTGAGATAGGAGTAGTTCTTGGAATAATCCAGAAAGTATAGTTTAAGGGGTTTTTTTTTTTTTAAAGAAAGAAAGTCTGATATTACAGATTCAAGACTCTTCATAATAAGGCTCTTGGCACTGAACTAAAGAAAAATGTGAGTGGTCGCTACCATTCCCTTCCTGTGCTTCGTGGCTGCCATTTCAAGAGTACTGGTTCTTCCTTCGGTGGAAGGAGAAGGTATCAGAGGGGTCTCTCTAACCATCCAGGGTAGGAGCTGTGTCCCCTAGAGGTTTTGTGGTGTGGACAGCTGTGGGCGGGGCTCTCCCATTCCCCACTGGAAACACCTGTGGACCTTTCAGATGGTCTTTTTCGGGAAGTCTTGTCTCTGAAGTTGTGGCCACAGTGGTTTAGTTGATGAAAGGGGTGTTTGCAAGCCCAGGCAGAAAGTTTCTGCGGCCGATTGGAGTTCCCTCCCTTCTCCCAAGCGCCCTCTGCCCCTCAGCACATCTGGCTTTTCCCTGCTTGTGAATCACATTTCCCACAGCATTTGTCTCTGACCTTCCCCGCTGTCTTCATGCCCTTGAACCCCACCCAGCCCCCTTCACTCTTTGTCCTACCCTTTTCCAGAGATCGGGGCCATCCACTGCGAGTGCTCTCACCTTCTCTCTTCTTCCTCTCGAGATCTCCTCTCCGCTCCCCCCCCCCTTTTCTTCCTGCCCTCTCCAGGCCACTTTTCCTCTCTCCTGGATGGGTCGCCTTGGCACTACTCCCTTTGCTCTCTCGCATCCTCAGTCTTCCTTTTGTCCTGGCTTCTTCCCCTGCCTGCAAACACGGCACAGTCCTCTGTCCTGCCTGCTCAACAACATCCCTGTCCTACCGTCCTTCTGGAAGCGGTCACCCACACTCATTGCATTGCCTCTACTGCTGGACATTCACCTATCCTTTTTTTTTTTTAATACATTTATTTATTTATTTATTTATTTATTTATTTATTTATTTATTTATTTATTGGCTGTGTTGGGTTTCCATTGCTGCAAGTGGGCTTCCTCTGGTTGCAGCGAGCGGGGGCTACTCTTCGTTGCAGTGCGCAGGCTTCTCATCGCAGTGGCTTCTCTTGCTGTGGAGCACGGGCTTTAGGCACACGGGCTTCAGTAGCTGTGGCTCGCGGGCTCTAGAGCACAGGCTCAGTAATCATGGTGCACGAGCTTAGTTGCTCCGTGGCATGTGGGATCTTCCCAGGCCAGGGCTCGAACCCGTGTCCCCTGCATTCGCAGCAGATTCCCAACCACCGTGCCACCAGGGAAGTCCCTCACCCATCCTTAACCCAGAGCTTCCCAAACTTTTTCCCATCATGACACACGCAGAAGATATTGCTGTTTGAGTGGCACGTGGCGTGTGTGTGCCGGGCTGAGGGAAGGCAGGGCTCTGGTTGCCCTGAGGACGAGAAGTGCTGTGGCAGCATCCCTGTAATCCATTCCCAGCACATGCCTGAGATCTTTGCAATTCGACCCTGTCCCCCGCCCCTCGCCATACTCCTCCCCCTAAAATAGCCTTCCTAAAGACCACCAGTAACTAAATGCTAAATGCAAACACCTTTTCTTTGTTTCCGTCTTCGTTGACATCCAAGTGGCATTTGGCATACACTAGTGGTTGAGCGCTCAGATGGGGGCGGGCCTGCCTGCGTTCAGTTCCTGGCTTTGCCGTTCTCTAGTGGTATGACCTTGGGCAGCTTATTTAATGTGTCTCTGCCTTGCTTTCCTCATTTGCAGAATGAGGATAATAAAATACCTACCTCCTAGGGTTGCTGTGTGAGTTAAATAGTTGCCATACGGAAAGTGTGTAAGCGGTGCCTCTCGTCAGAAGTGCCGGGAGTGTATGCTGTAGCTTCTGAGTCCCCCTTCTCTGAGGCCCTTTCTCCTGCTTTTCCTAATATTGGACGCTCCTGATCTTTCTCCTGTCTCTTTGAACTCCCTTGGTTTTTGTTTGTTTCCATTCTCCAGCTTCTCTTTTGGCTCTCCAAAATGGAGGAGGGCGTAGAGAATGCAGCCTCGACTCTCCTACTTACCCTCTTCCCTTCTTGGACCCTCTGGTCGATGATGCCAGCTCCCACCTTCAGCCCAGTCATTGCCCCAGGCCCCGGCTGCCTGCTGCAGGTCGCCCTCTGGATCTCCTCCCTGCACCTCAGACCCAGGAGTCCCCAAAATATTTGAATGTTTTTAACAGTAATAAATGTTCATTATAGAGAATACAGACACATTGTTCATTATAGAGAATACAGACACATTGAATACAGACACCACTCAGCAAGCACCACTGCAGAAAGACTCTCAAGCTGGGCTGCGTTTCCCCCAGGGAACATGTAGCAATGTCTGGAGACATTTTGGGTTTTCATCTCGGGGTTTGAGGGAGGTGCTACCGGCATTTAGTGGGTAGGGTCCAAGGATGCCACTGAGCGTTTTACAGAGCACAAGAGAGAATTAGCCCAGTAGTGCCAGGGCTGAGAAACTCTGTTCTGCACCTTTGTCTCTACATAAATGCTCCAAATAGAGCAAACTGAAATTGGTTTTCTCTCTACCTCAGTCCTGCTTTGCACCTGTGTTCTCTGTTTCTGTCCGTGGCCGCACCTTCTCTTTCAGCCCCCATCAGGTCCAGTAAGATTCCCCACCTGTCCCATCTTCGGCGTCCATCCCTTCCTCTACCTTCCAGTTTGGCATTGATGGCCACTCTCCCAACTCATGAGAAAGCCTCCAGCAGGCCCTTCGCCTCAAGCCTCCTGCTCGGCCTCGCCCGTGCCTCCCGTGTGCTTGGAGGCTGCTCGTCGACTTCCACCGCCTGCAAAGTCCATGCCCTGAGCTCCCTAAGGGCGGTAGCTCCCCATCTGACTGCTCTTTGTACCCGCCAGAACCAAATGGCACTCTGAGCACAAAGCCGGCGCTCAGTGAATCTGTACGAATGAATGGTTGCGTGAAAGAAAAAGCTGAAAAACATTCTCCCTCTCAATCTGTCCATCTTTGCAGATCCTCAGTGAATGGTTTGGCCAGACTATCATCCGCTCCTGCACCAAACTGAGCTATGAACATGCACAGAGCATGATTGAAGACCCCACTAGGAAGATCCCCGAGAAGGAGCTGCCCCCCGTCTCCCCAGAGCACACCAGTGAGGAAGTGCACCGGGCTGTTTTGAACCTCCACGGTCTCGCAAAGGAATTACGCCAACAGCGGTTTGCGGATGGCGCACTTCGTTTGGATCAGGTCAGTCGCTTCTTTTTTTTCAACAACCAGCAGGTTTGACTTCCGCCAGAACCCAGTGTGTGTGAGGTTTCGCGTGGTAGTCCTGGGCTCCCCCCCTCCTCCTTTCCTCAATCCCTGCGCTGAAACAGTGTCCTCTGAGGCAGGCAGGAACCACCCCCCACCTGCCCTGCCAACTCCACAGGCACCCAGGGCCTAGTGACATGAGCCAAGGCAAAAGGGTGGTGTCTGTCTGGGTGGCTCCGTGACCAGAACTCCCATCTGGTCTTCCTGGTGAGGCTGGATCCAGTACTTGATCGTCACCCAGTTTCCATCTCACATCCCTCTTACGGGAGTTGGGAACAGGAATCATGGAAGGGTAGAAAGCAGTTGACCAGTATCTGATTGTTAGGCTTTAAAACAAAAGTGTTTCTTCTTATCCCTTGTCTTCCAAAAAGATTTGTATGCTTACAAATATCTGGATCAATATCTGAAAAAGCAGAGAACTGAGGAGACCGTAGAACATTGGCTGTTGAAGAAAGCAATGGCCCGGAATAGTATTGATTGCTCCTGAGTATCACAGGCGTGCTGGCGGCCCTCCGGGGCTCAGACAGCTGCCACTCAGACCTGGTCGACTTCCACGTCTAAGAGTTGGTAATTCTTAAGATCCAGCAATTCCTTCCTCATTACTTGCCGGTACGTTACAGAGTAGAGCCTTTGTTCCATATTGTGCAGCCTTTTTCTTCTCGTTTATATTTCTTACCTGAGCCTCAGAGAACTCGCCCTCCTCCCCTGGTGCGCTGTGGGAAGTCTCTGGGAGTTTGGAAAATGAGTTGGGCCACAGGATTTGCTGAGGGAGCCGTTTGTCAGACCATTGGCAGAGCGCAGCCTCGCAGAGACTTCTTTCTCTGAGCCTTTCAGCTTGGAGAGATCTCAAAGTAGAGTAGTTTATCAGAAATTATGATGAATTATGGGTAGTTTATCAGTAGTTTATCAGCCTTGTTTTAAAACTTTCTAATTGAAGATTTCATTGCATCCTACTTTTTGTGATAAACGTACACAAATGCTTCTCAGAAGGCATGGCAAACAGTTGCTGCTCTGGGCCTACGAATAAGTTAGCGGCTTGGGACCTTTGTCTTGGGACAAATGGATCATCTGTTCTGCCTGTGCTTGGGGGAGTCAAGGCATCTTCTGGAACCCTCACGCCCCTCCTTCCCTTGCCTGGGCTCAGGTAGCCGGAGCAGACCTGCCTGCTCGAGGATGCCACTTGGGAGACAGTAGGCAGAGTGGCTGCTGAAGGAGACGGCAGAGCCAGTGGAAGAGGCATCACGGGCATGCAAGAGGATGGAGGATCTCCTCTCCTTCCTTTAGTGAGATCATTCTTTGGGGCGTGAAGCTCATTCTCACTTACCAGCGGCTGCCTGGTTGTAAATCCAAGGATGCATCTCAGTGTTTGCTTCCAGGACTTCTGTCCTGCCTTTGGCCTTTTGAAGCTCACCTCCTGGTTCTCTGCTTCTCTTCATACATCTCTAGTCATGTCCTGCTGGTCCCTTTGCAGGAGCCTCTTCCTCTGCTCACCCCTTTACGGTTGGCATTCCCTGGAGTCTACCCCACCCTCTTTTTCTCTATCCACACTCTGTCCCTGAATGAATTCCTGTGTTCTTATGATTTTAATTACCAGTTAGATGCTGATAACACCAAAATTAGTTTCTCCGGCCCTGCCCTACACAGGGAAGAACCCAGGCCCTCCACAGGCCTCTCCACCTGCGTCCCTGGACTCCTCACCTGGCCACCCCACGGTCCTCTCAGCCAGTGCTCGCCGCCCCTTCTGCCCGACACGGTGAGCAGTGCCCACGGTGTGCTGCGCGTGCTGTGCTCCCTTCCACCAGGAATTGCGTGTATCAAGGGTCAGCCCTCTTTATTCCCATCCTGCTACGCCAGTTGTACATGTTGTTATAATTATGCAGTTTAACTGAATATTAGGTAAACTGATCAAGTAAGAACATTTTTGAAAGCTGGTGTTTCTGTGAAAACTAAGTTAAATTGTTTGGAAACACTTGATGAAGAAGAATCTCCAGAAGCTCTGCCGTTTGGGTGTGACAGCTAGAGAAGACGGGGGGCAGATCATAAAATTCAGGAGGAGCGCTGTACTGAGATTGCTCTGCAGATGCCTAAGCTCTCACTCTTTTAGCAAAACAAAAACTATAAATTATACATGATGAATTACGAGGAGTTTATCAGAAAAAAGTACGTAGAAATCCAATTAGCATACCTTTTCAAAAAGCTTTACATTTTTTCTGAAAGTGAATGTAGATTTATATAAATTAAGTAAAACAAATGTCTAGTTATGTATGTATCTCTTCTGTATGATTCCCCTCTTTAGCCAGCTTCTGGAAAAACTAACCCACCACTGCTTCAGGCACACCAAATGAGAGGGTTCTGTCATACCATTTTAGAAACCTTTCCCCATCAGATTGTTATAAAATTGGATTGAATTAAATATGTTAAATACGCTAAACACTGTAAAAGACCATCAGCAATCTCATCTCGCATTAGGAGGGGTGTGGTCGTCAGGGTAGAATGATCACAGTTTCAGGTTGATACTGATCTGTTGGCATGTCTTAGAGTCAGAATTCTATTGCTGAAAATAACTTTTTAATTAATTTTTATTGGAGTGTAGTTGATTTACATTGTTTTCTTTCTGCTCTACAGCAAAGTGAATCAGTTATACATATGCATATATCCACTCTTAGATTCTTTTCCCATAGAGGCCATTACAGAGTATTGAGGAGAGTTCCCTGTGCTCTACAGCGGGTCCTTATTAGTTATCTATTTTGTAATATATAGTAGTGTGTATATGTCAATCCCAATGAAAATAACTTTAGATACCTGTATTTCATCAGCCCTCTCAATTTATAGATTAGAAGCTGAAGTCCCCAAAGGTTGCATGAGTTGCTTATATGCAAGAAACCCAGAGAGCCCACTCTTTGTTCGCTTTTCCTCCATTTACACCATGCTGACTTGAGAGAGAAAAGTTTTCCTTCAAAGCGAGGAAAAAAAGCCTTCAAGTCCTAATTAGGTTCCAGTTAATTAAGGTTTGAAAATAATGGAATTGCATCCTTGGAGCTGATGCCTTGGTTCCCCAGAAAACAAGTGTGTGGACCACAGCTTTAGAAGAAGGAGCACATCAATCTCCTGTAGCAAGGGACACTGGCAAGACCCTTTATAAATCAGCTCAATGGCCCCATTCAGCAGTCCCTGCGTTTGTTCTCCTGTGCCTACTGCCTGCATTTGCCCTCACGAAAATCCACTCTTCCTCAGTGCTTTTGGCATAGCTGCTCTTTGGAGCTGCTCTCTGATGCTTCGTTTGCCCCAGTTCACTGTGTCCTCATTTTTGGTGGCAGTTCTAAAAAAAATATGTCCTCCTACACCAGCCTCAATTAGAGAGGGTCTGTGAGAGGCCTCCGTGAGAGGGGAACAACATCTGTGTCGCGCTGTACGCCCTTGAACGCAGAATAAACCTGCTAAGCCAGCAGTTTTGCCTTTCCAAGAAATCAGTTTACTGTGATGGTCTCCAGAATGAGTGAGGTGGTGGACACCAGCGTGGGGCCTATTTGTCAGGTCGAGGACAGACTGGGTTGGAGGTCACAGTAACCGCAGAAACGCAGAGCAACTCGGTCACTGGGTGATTGCAGGCAACAGCTTAGGCCAGAGCTGCCTGGCCCATGTCTGAGATAGTGCACCCTCAGGCCACAGGGCCACCTGAGCTGGCTCCAGTCCCCTGGGACCACCTGCCTGCAGTCCTGTGTGCTTACCCAGTGTATGCTCAAATATTAGCAAGTTCTGTATGTAATGTGGTGTGAAATAGACTGCGAAGCACCGCCTTTGAGGTTGGTTTGACTACTCCAAGCATCTTTTTACCTAGAGGGCGAACCTAGTTCTAAGAGGTCCTAGCTCAGTGAAATGATGCTCCTTTGTTTCGCTGCCCCGAAAGTCAGTGCAGGTGCCGAGTGCATTCTATGTGCTTTTTGGTTGGATGAGTTGAATAATATCCCTTGTTTTCTGCTGCCATGTTAAATCTAGAATTGAACGCAGATGCTTGTGTTATTTTATTGATTTATAACACGTCACTCCTGTTTCTTAAAAGGAGACTCCCATAAAGGGAGTCCCAGACTTTTTTGTGTTTGTAGTAAAAGTAATCATTAATGGCTTATAATGATATGCAAATCTTGAGCTTTGGGGAAGGGGAACCGTGAGAGGCCTCCACCCCCTGCGCTGGTTCGGGAATGGGGGGCTGGGGGTAGTGCGCAAGCTCCCTGGCACTTCTGTTTGTGCACACCTAGTAGCCTCCTCCCACCTAGGGGTGGAGATGACCCTGCCTGACCCTGACATGATAGGATGACAAGGCCTCGGCTCCTTTTGGAGTTCTGTGCCTGGGCCGTTGCCTTCAGAAAGGATAGCGAGGGAGGATAGTGGGATGCTAAACAGAGCCCCCAAACAAAAACTTCTTAGGGAATATTGACTGTTTTCAGGAAACTACACCTACAGCTTTCTGGCGCTTTCTCTCCAGCCCAACCTTGCTCAGTCAGGTGATAGCGCTTAGAGGCCACGCTGTGTGAGGGCTTCTGGAGAAACAAGCATGACTTCGGGGAACTGTACCACTTCTGGGGTCCCCGGCAGGTGGTCAGGGGATGTGAATGACTCCTGCTGAGCCGTTGACTTTCTGAATTTAGAGAAAGTTATAGTGAAGAAAATCTGGTGTTTCCATCGAACTAAAGGAGCCTTTACTAAATTCTCAGCTTCGTCTTATATGATTCCCACCTGGCACAGTTCTGAAGCCCAAACTTCAGGCAGTTTCTTTGAGTGGACTTGATTGTAAAGGTAAACTTATTGGTGGAAACAATTTTTAGCTTCCTTGGGACCCAAGCTGCTGTGGAATGCTATTATGGATGACCTTGGCCTAGCCCAGCCTTTTAAGTAAGGGCTCGGCAGACTTTCTGCCAAGGGCCAGATAGCAAATATTTTAGGCTTTGTAGGCCATCTGGTCTCTGTCTCAACTAGTCAACCCTGCTGTTGTAGTGTGAAAGCAGCCAGGGACAGACAAACAAATGGGTGTAGCTGTGTTCCAGTACAACTTTATGGACACTGAAATTTGAATTTCATATAATTTTCATGTCACAAAACAGTATTCTTCCTCTGATTATTTGTGAATCATTTAAAAATATAAAAACCTTTCCTAGCTCGTGAGCCATACAGAAAGTAGGTGGTAGGCCACGTTTGACCTGTGGTCCATAGTATGCTGACCCCTGCTTAAATGAAATCCAGCTCTCTTACCCAGTCAGCTTTTAGCAGCCCTTCACCACTGCACTGGGGAGTTGGGCTGGTAATAGAGAACACTTGCACAGAGTTACCTCTCAGGATAGTTTCACGCAATTAAGTAAATTGTTCCTTTGATTAGCATCATGCTTAGCGGGTCCAGTTGGAGGCTAGAAGTAAAGGAATGAATCCGTTTAGCACCAGTTCCCTTACCCTATTTACAGTCAGGTAGCTTTAATTAGCCTGAAGCAAAAAGAGCTGTGGTTCTTAATTTCCCACCTCTGCAAGCTCAGCAGCCTCTTCACAGTCAGATCTCATCCCATCCGCCCCGCCTTCCTGAGCCCACCTGCGGAGACGCTGGCTCCGCCATCCCATCTGGTATGATGCCGAAGGTGGGAAGACAGCCATTGCAAAACTTGACTCACAGAAAGCTGTATGGCGTTTCTCCCCCTGCCCCCCCCCGACCCCTGCTGCTGTATGTAGCAACGCGCTTTGTTGGATCGTGCATTTAAAAATATAGTTAAGTATGTTTCTGTTCCTTCTCTACAATACAGTTATTTTTAAGAAATGAGCATTCCAGCTCTCTGCCGTTTAATTTTTGTACAGTGTGATAGTTGGTGCAAGGTAGGAAGGATGGGCGTAATCATCCTATCTGGCTCTTCCTTGATCTTATTATTTATGTCATCACTTGAGCACAAGAGTAAGCTATTGATCAGGCAGTTGTATATGTTTGTGGACTTGGTCTCTATTTTCTTAGTCATAGAGTCCTCCCTTCAGCAGCATGTATGTCTTCAGAAAGCATTTATTGGGTACAGAAAGCAAGTATGTGGTAGGTGCTGGAAATGAACAGTCCCCGTCCTTAAGTTTATAGTGTAGTGAAGGAGCCAGCAGACCACACAGAAAATGTTAAGTGCTGTGACAGAGCTGTCGCAGAGTGTGGTGAGACTGCATTGGAGAGGATGGGCCCAGTCTCGGGATCAGGGAAGACTTCCCAACAGGGGCAGTGTGTACACCAAGGCCTTTAAAAGACTTGAGGGGCTAGCCAGGCTCCGAATGCACGGGATGGGGCATTTCAAGCAAAGTGCTGGTGCAGGCGTGGCAGGGGCGAGGGGTGGCGCCTTTGGGCAGCGTCGGATTGCTTTAGGTCGTGTGGTGTGGCTGCGAAGAGAGAGCAGCTGGAGGAGGGAGCAGGGGCCAGGCCATGAAGTCTGCAGGAACGGGCTCGGGGAGCCGCGGGACGATTTCAGATACAGAAGGGACGTAATCAGAACTGTGTTCTAGAAAGAGCTTACTGGCTGTAGTACGGAGAGTAGACTGAAAGAAGCAAGTAAAGGAAGCTTATATTCCAAGAGAGAAATGACAAGGGCCCAACCTGAGATCGAGCCCCTGGGGAGAGAAAATCACAGATCCGAGCGAGGAAGGAGTATCGAGCGAGGAAGGAGTATCGGCAAGCCTTGACACATTGACTGTCCTGTAGACGTGGAAGGGAGGGGGCGGGTGGGGAGGGAGATTTGAATCAGGGGCCGGGCTTGTGCACTGATGCAGTGCCACGGACTGACCAGGAAATACCTTAGGATAGGAGAGCTGAGAAGAAAGCACTTCCGCTGAGGGTCTGTTGTGTTTGAGGGGCCAGCTGGAGACAGAACAGGTCAAGGTGTGGAATAAGCATGTGGGCATAGAGGTCTGGAGGTCAGTCAGGAGGGCTCACCTAGAGGTAGCCATTTGGGAGCCAGCAGCCTCAAAGTGGTCCTTAAGCTGCAGAGAAATGAGCTGTAGTGGGGAGGCGTGTGGCACCAGACACACAGGACGGCGAGAAACACTTTCTCCTGCTCTGTTCTTAGTTAGGCCCCTTTGGTCCCCACTTTTTCCTTAGAAAGGAAGCTTTAAATCAGATTATGAAAGCAAAAGTATATTCTTTTTAATATTTTGGCATATTATGATTTCTTATGAATTTCCCACTTCAGGTAGGAGGGAGGAGTGGTTAGCGTAGCATACATGTAGTTTTTATATTCTGGATTTTAACATTACATAAGTTTTTCCCCATGTCATTCAAAATTCTTCTAAAACCTTATAATGCCTATGTAATATTCCATCATACGAATATGCTCTTAAACATTTAACCTTGCCCCAATTGCAGATTTTTAGTTTCTGATTTTTTGATACTATAAATAGTGCCGTGGCCATCTATGTTCATAAATCCTTATGGTGATCTCTGGTTATTTCTTTAAGACAGTCCTGGAACTGTGCTGATGGGGTCAGAAATATAGACATATTTAAGAATTTTGAAACATTGCCACATTCCCTTCCAGAGAGATCACAGCAGTTTATCCTCTTTCCAGTAGCCTGTGAATAAGGGCACCTACGATGGAAATACCTGTCAGGAGTTCCCTGCCTACATGGAGGGGGCGGCGGTGGGGGTTGGTCTCTCTCTCTCTCTCTCTCTCACTCTTTTTCTCTCTGCCTCTCTCTGAGTCAGACTAGGTCTCCTGAAATGTCCCAGCGACTGTGGTCTTGGATTCTTTCTTCATCTTTCCTATTGTTCAATGTGTTACAGCATAGACTCTTCCTAAATTTGCATTAGCCATTATTAAAAAAAAATACTCACAAGGGCCCTAAACTGTAAAATGATAAGAGAGGTGGTTCAGGGCTTCTTCCTACATTCGGTAAAGTCGAGACTGGAGAGTGATCTCCTGCCCCAAACAAAGTCCTTCTTTCTACTCGTTAGACTCAGTAAGAAACCCATCCTATTTGAAATGGTGCTGAGAACTATGGTTGCAGTCTCAGATCCTTGGAGAACATTTGTAACCTCACTAACCTTTTTTGTTGCTCTCACGTCCTGTGTGTAGCTGTCAGACATTGTTTGGGTTGGCCTGACATGAATAATGAAAAGAAAATCCGATTGAATTAGGACTAAAGAGAACAGAGTTGCTCTGTGTCATCTCTGCCACCGTAAGAATTGCTACACTTCTCTTTAAGGTAATGGTAAACAGTACAGGAAGGCTTTTACTAGAAGTTCAGAGCTTCTGGTTAAATGTTGACAGGCAGCGCATCACGTCAGCCGTGGAGAGAGTTCTAGAATCAGGGAGGCTTAAAGAGTAATTATCACCCTGTCAGAATTTTCCCCTTTTTCCCAGTTACCAGTTTCATTATCATGAGCAAGATTTTCATTTTCATCTGTTCATCTCATTTATACATATATCCGCAGCCAAGAGTCTGTGCTCTTTTGAGCCCTTCAGCCCCCAGGCTATCTAGGATGGCTCTGGGGCGCAGTGGAGCAGCTGAGGAGGGAACAGCCACAGCCTCCAGCTTTCAGGGAACATGGGGCACGGGACTTCCCAGTCAGAGGGTATTGAAATCTTTCCCTTGAAGGAGAGATTGGTTTAGTAATCACACTAATTTCATGTGGAATCAGAGCAAACAATCCACATTTATGCATCCCAAGGAGTGGACAAGAGACAGACTTGAAAACTTGACCTAGTTGTATATAAGTAGCACTAATTACACCCACTTACGTGAGTTGGTAACTGTTTGTGGCTTGTTAGCATACGCATAAAAACTAACCTGTATCATTAAGTGTCGGAGTAACTTTGCTGAGCATCTTGTTATTACAACCCTAAACTTTTCATGTGCTCACTCTTCCTTTAGGCATGTCACATAGTCAATTACTTATAATTTTCAAAAATTGGAAGGAGTACAAGGTAGTGTTATTCTGGAAGTTGTTAAAAATACAGACTCAGACATGATTTCCGGCTCTCACTGGACAGATATTTCTTGAGTTCCTATCGTGTTACAAGTACTACTCATAGTTCTATGAAGGAGCCTTAGGCAGTGGAAGACAAACTTTCCACCCTAAAGTTGCTTAGTGAATTTGTGAAGAACTCTGTGTACTTACAAGAAACTTCAGTAAGATAAAAGCAAGGGCACAGTGAGTTGACACAAGGCTAAAGGAATACCCAACCTGATGGTTCTTAGGTAGATGGGATTAGTGAAAGAAGGCTGCTTGGGAAGGGCAGCCCTGAATCACGTGGTGAACAAAGTGAAGGACATGACTGGGGAAGGGCTGAGGGTCACCGATTGCCCACCCTGTTGAGATTTAAGGGACGTGTTCCATCACACTCCTGTCCCTTCTGAGTTCTGAACCACTGAGAAATAGACACACAAGTCAGACCGAGATCAAAAGATTCCATCGATTACTGATAAAGTTTGGATTAGAGAAGGCAGCTTGAGCCAGTTCGAGCATTTGGAACAGCCCAGAAGTTAATGCTATAAAAAGAAACTCTGATTGTGGGGTGATTAGAGGGGGCAGAAAGCAGCCAGAGGCAGAGAAGGGGGAACGTGCCCTCTACCCAACTGGGGGCCGGGGATACTGGGCACCGAGTCCTAGCGTGGCCTTCGCTACTAGATGCCCTCCAGTGCAGTGGCTGCCAGTGAGGACCAGTAGCTGATGCTTCTGCCCTTGGTCAGAATGGCCAGAATATATCCTCAGCAGAGCTCTGAAGACTGCTTTTTATATAACTTTAGTGAGTAAGCGTGGCTCCCACTCCACCTCTAGAAGCTTTTCACTTGCCTTCCGGTTCTTTCTGCTTGCCTATTATCCAGGCTCATTTCTTATAGAAGGGAAAAGCTCTACCCCCACCCCTGTAAACCTTTCTTAGTTTCCAGGAAGCTGAAGACTGAAACTAAATCCTGCTGCAGAGAAGCTTGCACTGGCCAGCGCATCCATCCCCCCTCCCGCTTAGGGCTCCCAGAGCACTTTGTTTATACCTGTCACCTGTCTTGATCACGTTTTCATGTTGCCTGGTCATTTTCCATTTGCTTCCCTGTCTCCTTCTCTAAAGCTGTAAGTTCCCTAAGGGTAAGGACAGCATCTGTTCACCTTTATATCTCCAGCCCCCGCCCAGTGCTTGTTGTTAAGGGTGTTTCAAGGTCTCTAAGCATCTCTGTACATATTGGTCTTTTTAAAAAGACGATGGCGGTTGTGATCTGGGAGGACTGTAGCTCTAGAAGAGAGGTGTGCTTATGTAAGAGAATTAAATGCTTGTTATGAATCAGAGAGGTTTCCTCCTCTTTTGAATAAAAGGGTTGGGTGTTTGATTACTTGCCAGGGCATACAGGGTGTAGGACAGGGTGTAATGAGGGCTTTCTCAAGGTGGAGCTGCCTGGACAGGCGTGAGGAGCCGGGAAGCTTTAGCACCCCAGGGGGCTGGCAGTGCTTCTGAGGCTTCCTGAGCACTTCTGTGTTCACCTCTGTATCCTCAGACCAAGCTGTGCCCCTCAGGGAGCCCGGCAAAAGAGGCTCTCTGGGGGAAGGCAAAGAGACCCCCAGTGTGCCCCCCCTGGAAAGGGAGATGCTCAGGCTTGTTGGAGACCTGATTTGCCGGCGTGGCAAGGTGGGCAAGGCACCAAGCCCCCCCCCCCCCCTGCCTTTTGAAAAGAGTCCTTCTGGGGTGAGCTAACATCAGCCGCCATCCACCCTTCCCCCATGGTGAGATGGAAATGATCTGTATACCATGGTGGGATCCCCAGCCTAATTCTCCCTCTGTGAATTCTGATCAGAGCCTGCTTTTGCTTTTAATGGAAGTGATTTCCACAAGACAGAGTTTCTGTATTAGTTGCTGCTGGGCTGTCTGAGAAGAGAACTCACATCACAGCTGGGGTTGAGATTGTGCCCAGATGATTCAAACTTAAGCCCCTAGCATTTCCAGGGGGCGGTGAAGTGAGACAAAGGGCTCTCAGCCTGGCAAGATGGTATATAAGAAACTTCTGGGGGTCGAGCGGGGCAGTGGCCAGTGCCTCTGTCCTCCTGTGGTGCGAGCCTTTCAGGTAAGTGGCTTTGACAGACGGGACAGGTTTGGCTCCTCCAGGGCCTTGGCTTTTGGGTAATTGTTCTCATGATTAGGAAGCTCCTGGACTCTCCCCTTTCTATTCACAGGACACTCTGCACGTCCTCGTCCTGCCCCCATGTCACACCCCACGTCACTTGAATGTGAGCCAAACAGCTACGTAAGAGACATGGAATCCTTTGACGTTAGTAAAACCTGCACTGGGGAAAAGGAGCCCTTGCAGCTGATGCTTAGATTTCAGCCATGACGGCCTCTTGGGGCAGAGGCCCAGTTGATTCCGATTTGCGTGGTTCTGCAAGCCGGGGGCTCTGCCGCTGTTCTGTCAGCTGTCTGTCCTGGACTCCGCTGCCAGACTGAGTCCCCCCAAATGCTGCTTTCACCTGTCACTCAAGAACCTGCAGTCTCCTTAAGCAGATTTCATGGATAGTGAGATTTCCATTAATATTCTGGGATGAGATATAGGATTGCTAGGTTTTATTTTGCCAAACAAGAGCTTTTTTTTTTTTTTTTTTTTTTTTTTT
>NW_006789568.1:1429727-1436979 GCF_000442215.2 Lipotes vexillifer
GTTTTTGTTTTTGTTTTTTTTTTTTTTTGTGGTACGCGGGCCTCTCCCTGTTGTGGCCTCTCCCGTCGCGGAGCACAGGCTCCGGATGTGCAGGCCCAGCAGCCAAGGCTCATGGGCCCAGCCGCTCCATGGCATGTGGGATCCTCCCAGGCCGGGGCACGACCCGGTGTCCCCTGCATCGGCAGGCGGACTCTCAACCACTGCGCCACCAGGGAAGCCCAAGAGCATTTTCTTTAAAAGCCAGTTACTATCTACTTCCTCCACGATTTTATAAATGAAAACATTTTAGCACCAAAACAAAGGAAGACAATTTCACCGTTCAGGGCAGTCTCACATTGGCTTGGTTGAGCTTTGTGGAAAACCTTTTTCTCATTTTGTTGATCTCAGACCAGCGTTTGCGAGCTGCTGGATTGTTCCATCGGATCCAAATGACCCCTGGCTTTGGAGGCCCTTGGTGGTGCGGCCGGTACTTGGTGTTCCCCATTTCCCACCCACCCGTCTCCTGTACTCACTCGTCCTTCCCTGCCTTCTCATGGCCTGGGCCTCCACTTCGCTCCCCCCAGCAGGCCCCCGACTTCTTCCAGAAGCCACTTCCGACAGGCTGCCTCCTTCTCCACGTATCTCCTATCGGTGCCTGATGCAGGACCGCCTGGGTTTTCATTCGCATCATTCTGTGGTTCTGTCTCTTTATTCGCTTCCCTCCCTCCCTGCCTGTGTTCTTGAGTATCAGCTGCGTAGAAGGCAGATACTTTGCTGCAACCTCTTTCTCACTCATGAATCTGCGGTGTTGGTACAGCAGCGGCATATGCTACAAGCTGCTCCTAGCACTCAGAATGTCCCCACGGTCAGTGGGCGCTCAAGGACACTGTGCCCATAGATCTTGAAGATGTGGTCCTGTTTGTTACTACTCAGGAAATTCCCACGTTTTTAAAGAACGGTATTATTATAACACAGTTGTTTGTTTTGTACTCCTTTCATTCCCATTTTAAATGGCACGTGACAGACATTTTTAACTAAAGAGAATTTAAGAAAGCTTTAGAAGTATTTTAGAACATCCCTTTTGACTGATGTTTTCAATTTCTCACATTTAAAAAAAATATCTACTAGGCACAGAGTACTGTGCTAGATATTGGGACAAAGAGATTAGAACATGGTCCCAGCCCTCAGAGTAGCTTAACGTCTCATGGACAGAATACAGACACAAAGAGAGCAAGCGGGTGCACAGGAAACGTTGAGTTTGGGCTGAGTGTGGAAGTGGCTGCTTTGGTATTTTACCTGGGGACACTAGCTATGATTTGAAGGGGCCACGTTAAAAGTCAATGAGAAGCAAGGTCATTCTGTTTTTAAAGGTTTTCTCCTGTACAAAATAGCAATTAACAATTTGCTGTAAGAAAACACTACAGATACTGAAAGCAAATTAGAAAGTATTTAATTGCCCTTGAATTTTGAACACCACACACACACACACACACACACACACACACACACACACACACACACACACACACACACACACACACACACACACACACCGGGCGGGGGTGGTGGGTGCCAGAGTGGGAGGAAATGAGTGCCGACCTGAAGGACAACACCCAGGGAGGGGATCCCAGCAGCTTTCTTATCTGCTTGTCAGCATAAAATTGCAGTCCCCTAAATAAGAAAGTTTGCTAATGAATAACAGTCTACTGACTTTGAAGTACATTTGCACTGGGAACTGTTTCTGAGCGCTGAGAATGCCAGCCTGATTTGCTACAACGAGTTTTGCTCTGGGAATTACAAGGAGCTCTCCCTTCATCCTCCTGTCCTCCACCCCAGCCAAGTCCTGGGACTTAGCTTTTCCTGCAAGCTTCTGTCCAGCCAAGCTTGCAGTCTTGCTTGCCTCCCCGGCTGGCAAGTGTGCAGGAGCACACTTCTGAGCTCAGAGGGGAGCAGAGCTCTGCCTCAGCTTCTCCCTGCCCTCCGCGCGCCTGGCTGTCCGGCTTCCAGGCCTGGATTCCTGACTCCTTGTTGCCGAGGGCTCCTTCTTGGTCCCTGTGGAGATCTGTCCTGTTTGCCCAGAGGCCTAGCTCAGAACTCGTTTGGGGTGCATGCTTCTGCTCCAGACTCTGCCCCAGGCCCAGACTCAGCTCTCCTGTGGCCGCCAGCTTCGAGTCAGTGACAAGAGAGTGTAGAGCTTGTGAGCATGGGCCTGGGACAGGCCGCCTGGGCTCCGATCCTGACTCTTTTGCTTTAACTTTTCTGTGCCTCAGTTTCCTAAGATAATCATGAGTAAAATGAGGTAACATGTTTCAGAGGTAACCGTCGGTGAAAGGGAGATGATAGTAGTAACTATGCCATGGGGATGTTAGGTTAAATGAATTGTACCCATAAAACACTTAGAACAGTCCCTGACACGTAACACCAAATGGATGTTAACCATGTGCCCAGATGCCGAGAAAGGCCCCGTTTCTGTCCTCACAAAAGAGCCACCTCTAACAGGGAAGAACCCAGGGAGGGCTACAGTACAGGCCACCAGCAGCAATGGCCTGGAAAGACCTCACCTCATTTGGGATCCGTCCGCTGGGTCTGGGTGGAGGGGAAGGATTTGAAGTGGAGGCGTGGGGGCGAGGAAGACTGGGCCCCTACTGCTTGGCAGCGGCGGGTGAGGAGCGGTCTGGTCTGGTTGGGTGTGTGGAGGGAGCACCGTGGTAAGAGACGAGTCTGGGGGTGTCTTGAAGCACTCAGCAGTTGGTGCCGGAGTCACAGGGAGAGCAGGCAACCTTTGTGAGCAAGGAAGGGAAGGAAGGAGGTCGCGCATCACACTCCACGTCACTCAAATAAGAGGCACAAAGCATTCCCTTTGAACAGACATACCACAGTTTACATAACCCTTCCGAATGTGGCTACCGTTAGGTGGCTTTCAGTTTTTGTTATTATAAATAACACTGCAATTAATATTCTTATGCATTCTTAATCAAAATTGTTTTGGACTGTTTCCTCAGGAATACGTTCTTAGAATGACCGCATTAAAGGGAATAATTATCTTTCTGTGATACTTTCTCTTTTTTATTAACTTTTATTGTTGTATTATAAAAGTAATACCCGTTTGGGACTTCCCAGGTGGTCCAGTGGTTAAGACTTTGCCTTCCAATGCAGGGGGTGCGGGTTCGATCTCTGGTCGGGGAGCTAAGATCCCACATGCCTCGGGGCCAAAAAACCAAAACATAAAACAGGAGCAACATTGTAACAAACTCAATAAAGACTTTTGAATAAATGGTCCACATCAGGGCTTCCCTGGTGGCGCAGTGGTTAAGAATCTGCCTGCCAATGCAGGGGACACGGGTTCGAGCCCTGGTCCGGGAAGATCCCATGTGCCACGGAGCAACTAAACCCGTGCACCACAACTACCAAGCCTGCGCTCTACAGCCCGCGAGCCACAACTGCTGAAGCCCGTGTGCCACAACTACTGAAGCCCGCGCGCCTAGAGATCGTGCTCCGCAACAGGAGAAGCCACCGCAATGAGAAGCCCGTGCACCGCAACAAAGAGTAGCCCTCGCTCGTCGCAACCAGAGAAAGCCTGAGCGCAGCAACGAAGACCCAACACAGCCAAAAATAAATGAAGTAGATAAATAAATTTTTTTAAAAAATGGTCCACATCAAAAAATCTTAAAATAAAAAAAATTAATACAAGTTTGTGTTATGAAAATTTTAAATTAACAAGTAAGCCCAAAATAGCCATCAGTTACCCATCACCTAGTAATAACATTTTTCTAGGTATCCTAAAGCATGTACATTTTTTTAGAGCTTTTGACACAAGCCGCAGGATAATTTTCCAGAAAGGTTAGACTAATTTAGGCTTTCCCCAGCAGGGAACAATAGTGCATTGTCACTGCCTCTCACCAAATTGAGAGTCTGGGGGTTCCATTTAATCTTTGTTAATATGGTAGGTTGGAAATGGTGTTTTATTATTGTGTTGGCTTGCATTTGTTTTACTGCTTGTGGGTTCGATCAACTCTTGAGTCGTTTCTTTGCCATTTCTGAGAAAGGGAGAAACCTTCTGCGGTCACTAGAGTCTCCTGACACCTTAAGCCCTAGACCCACCAGCCACATTTTTAGCCAGAATTACTTTTTTTCCCAACTAAGGTATAATTTACATACAGCAAACTTCACTCTTTTTAGCATACAGTCCTGCAAGCTACACATACCACACTCAAGACATAGAACAGTTCCATCACCCCAGAAAATTCCTGCACACTCCTTTGTAGTCAACCCCTCTCCCCTACCCTCAGCCCCTGGCAACCACTCCTGTTTTCTGTCCCTGTAGTTTTACCTGTTCCAGAATGTCAGGTAAGTGGAATCAGACAGCTGGTAGCTTTTGAGTCTAGCTTCTTTGACTTAGCATCATGCACTTGAGGTTCACCCCTGTGTTTTGTGTGTATCAGTGTTCATTCCTTTTTATTGCAGAGTATAAATGTATACATGGTATAGATGTTCCACAGTTCATTTGCCCATTTGTCAGTTAAAGGATATTTGGGTTGTTTCCAGTTTGGGCCGATTATGAATAATGCTGCCATAACATTTGCCTACAGGGTTTTTTTTTGTTTCTTTGGGGTTTTTTAGGGAATTCCCCCATCTTATTTTTTTTTATTTATTTAATTAATTTATTTTATTTTTGGCTGCATTGGGTCTTCGTTGTTGCACGCGGGCTTTCTCTAGTTGCAGCGAGCAAGGGCTACTCTTCATTGCGGTGCACGGGCTTCACATTGCGATGGCCCCTCTTATTGAGGAGCACAGGCTCTAGGTGCGCGGGCTTCAGTAGTTGTGGCATGCGGGCTCAGTAGTTGTGGCTCGCAGGCTCTAGAACACAGGCTCAGTAGTTGTGGCGCACGGGCTTAGTTGCTCTGCGGCATATGGGATCTTCCCAGACCAGGGCTCAGACCCGTGTCCCCTGCATTGGCAGGCAGATTCTTAACCACTGCGCCACCAGGGAAGCCCTGCCTACAGGGTTTTGTGTGATGGTTTTCATTTCACTTGGGTAAATACCTAGAAAAGGTTGGGTCATATGACAAGAGTATATTTAACTTTATAAAAAATTACCAAACTGTTTTCCAGAGTGGCTATACCACTCACCAGCAATGTACAGATAGTTCCAGTTTCTTTACCTGCTTATCAGCGCTTGGTATTATCAGGGTTTTTTGTTTGTTTGTGTGTCTTAGCCATGCTAATAGGTGTGTAGTGGTGTTTCATTGTGGTTTTAATTTGCATTTCCCTAATGACTAATGATGTTGAGCGTCTTTTTCATGTGCATATTTTCTGTCTGCATATCTTTTTTGGTGATGTGTCTCTTCATATCTTTTGCCCATTTCTTAATTGGGTTTTTGGTTTCTTATTACTGAGTTTTGAGATTTCTTTTTATATTTTAGATATAAATCCTCTGTCAGATTTGTGATTTGCAAATATTTTCTCCCTGTCTTTGGCTTGTCTTTTCATTCTCTCTGGCTTATTTTTTTATACTCCTTTGAAGAGCAAAAGTTTTACATTTTGGTAAAGTCTAATTTATTGAATTTTTTTAATGGATTGTGCTTTGGGTGTCACATCTAGGAAATCTTTGCCTAACCCAAGGTCACGAAGATTTTTTCCTATGTTTTCTTCTGGCAGTTTTATAGTTTTAAGATTTACATTTAGGTTCTCCACTTATTTCCTAGCTCCAGAAGTTTCTTTTAGAAAACAGTTCCATTAAAGGGACACACACCTGAGTAGATTTGGTATGGAGTCAGTCCTAGGAGCCTGCGCAGGAACCATCTGGAAGGGAGGTGTGGGCATCAGAAGCTGCCCAGGAGTGGCTTTTAAACAGATAGTAGGCTTCTCTGGCTTAAGACTTGGCATAAAAGTGAAGATTGTATCCTTTAAAGGAGGGTGAGGATGATAAGAGAAAAACCTCTAAACTTTCTAGATAAATCCTTCTGACTGCTGCACAAAGTCAGGACGGTGACTGATGCCAAGCCCAGGACTTTGTCGATTACACGCAAACACCCATGTCGGTGACTCACCCGATCATGCTTTAATCTCATAACCAAGAGGCTTTCAAAAATTATAGTCAACAAGGCAGCTTGCTAGTTGTGACTACCATTGGAATTGGGTTTTCCTCAGAACAGCTGGAGTGTAATGTGGTGGGAAGAAAGCCTGATGTGGTGAGGGGCCAAGGATTGCTTGCCTGGGAAGGATGTGCAGCTAACATTTAATAGAAATCTGTGAAATGACCGACCTCAGTCAAGCTAAGTAGAGGCCTGCCATCTTTCATCCATGGGAAAATACACTGCAGCAGAAGTATTCAGAAAACAGCATTGATTATCTGCTTTGTGTCAGTCATTGCAAGACACAGATGGTCCAGAGCATGCCCCGTGCTGGGCTGATAGGAGCCGAGAGAAGACTCCTGTTCTAGTGAAGGAAAGCACTTGAGAGCAGGTTGGAAATGGCTTCTCCAAGGATGTTCCAGACAGAGCAGTGCAAGGGTTTGGTGTGTTCTGGGATTTGCAGGCCTTTGGCATGGCCGTGTCACAGGAAGGGCTCACAGAGGCAGTGGGAGATGTTATTGGAAGTGGAACCAGGGCCAATCTTGGAGGACCTTGTTTGCTCTGCCCTGAGATATGAGTGTTTTCTTGAATTCAAATTGGTACCATTGAAGCGTTTTACATATGGAAGTGATGGGCTAGGACTTTCTTTTTAGAAAGATCTCTCTGGAGGCTCTGTGGAGAATGAATTAGAAGGGGCCAGTTAGTGGTCATCTAGGTGAGATGGCTAACCTGAAGTCATACAGCTGACAGGAAGCCACAGGTGAGAAAGACACTGAGGAGGTAGAATCAGAGCCCAAAAAGGGAGGGGGTGGGCACATGGATGGATACTCCTGGGTTTCTGACTGGGCAGCGGGGTGGCTGTGCCACCCAGGAGAGTCCCCCACCCCACCCCCCCACATCGCAGGAGGAAGAGCAGGCATCAGCTGGGGACCCTGTGAGCTGGAGGTGCCTGGCACCATCCTGTTAAAGGCCGCAAGGCGGCCGGCCTCGGAAGTCTGGTGCGCCTCTGCTACCGCGCCACAGATTCTCCCTCCGCTCAGGTACACACGTGTTCCTGGAGGCATCAGAAACACGTGTGCCTTCCAGAGTACAGTAAGCAGGACTAGAAACACATTATAAAGGCTAGTGAGAGAGGCGGCGTGAGCACACACGGGGATTGAAGAGCAGCACGTGGCACAGCACGGAAGCCTCTGTCCCCC
>NW_006789568.1:1437036-1445327 GCF_000442215.2 Lipotes vexillifer
CCCGCCCCCATGAGCCAGGTTGTCAGACAGGGCTTCCCTTGGGCACGGGGCTGGAGGAGGGCAGCCATCGTCAGCTCTCGGCCTCCCCCCACCCCCTTACCTTCTCCTCTCTCTTCCCAGACAAGCTCTTCTCATTTGTTTTTTTTTTAAAAAAAAAAAAGAGTGAATTCACTCCCAGTCCTTTTGAAACCCAACATGTCAGTGATAGATGAGGCAGTATTCTTTAACTTCAGAGGAGAAAAAGTGAGTGAGTGAATGCGAGCCCGGGGACTTGAAAAGCCCAAGGGAACAGGAGACACATGGGGTGACCCCGCCGTCAGGAGGAGCGCCCTCAATCCCACCCCTGCTGGTGCTATGCAAAGGCACAGACAATGCTACTTTCAATAAATCATGAAGGATCCTGAATACCCATTTTTGTCTGTTTTCAATGGACCTTGGGCATATTGCTTAAGATATGGCCAGCCATTTGTGCTGTGTTCCCAGCTACTCAAAGGCTCGAAGTCAAGTGCTCTCTCGACTATATAATGGAGTCTTTGCATAGGGGATTTGGGGGGAGATTTTTTCAGATTTCCATAGCTAGTCATAGTAAAGGTGACCTCGTGGGTAGTGTGGGCCATTGTCACCCTTCAAACATCCATCCTTTGAGTGATGCTGAGCTTTGTGGGGTATCCATGCAGCACCTAATTCGATCACACATCTGACCCCTGCCTCTTTTTGGCACTGTCCCCTTCTCTGTGCTCACTGGGCTGTTGGAGGCCTCTGCACAAACCCTGGCTGTCCTCTGGACGCATTCTATGCTAAACAGAGCTCTTGACTGTTTTTCCCGCTCTCAGAATTCTAGGCCCCCTAGTGAATCTGGCCTGGGGAGTGGCTGCTTGTTCTCATGATGGTATGCTCATGAAGATGCCTGTTGGAAGCGCCTTTTAAAAGTCCCTGGGTTGTTTCCACAGTGGAGTCTTGGAAAGCAAAGAGAAGAATAACCTGGGGTCATTTAAGGGCTGGCTGGTCATTTCCTTAATCGTCTGTGACCGTTAAGAGCCTGATTTTCTATAAAGAAGCACAGAGGCTTCCTTGGCTTGTTATTAATAATAACAAACAGCTAGAATTTATTGAGCACCTGCCATTTGCCAAGTGCTTTCACATGTTACCTCATTTAATCCTTAAACCTTATACCCATTTTTACAGATGAGGAAACTGAGACCTGAGGTTAAATAACTTGTCAAAAGTCACATAGCTAGAAATGGCAGAACTAGGATAGAAACATTCCTTATTCTGCTTAATTTTTATCTTTCTCTTGTTTTATATTCTGCGAATCTGAACAAATGGATCAAGTCCTACTCTTAGGATGACCTTGAAGAGCTATCTTAAAATACTGTGTAATTCCATTTATATAACATTCTTAAAATGACGGAATGATAGAGCTGGAGAACAGAGTTGTGGTTGCTAGGAGTTTAGGGCTGGTGGCGGGAGAGGGAGGTGGCCCAAGGGGGATCTTGGTGGTGAAGGGACAGTTCTATATCCAGGTTTCTGTGGCAGCTACACGAATCTACACATGTGACCAAATGACATAGAACTAGACACACATAACATGCCAGTGGGTTTCGTGGGTTTGATGTTGTGTTATAATTATGTAAGATGTCACCTTTGGTGGAAATTGGGTAAAGAATACATGGGCCTCCCTGTCGTATCTTTGCTCTTTCTGTAAATCTATAATCATCTCAAAACCAAAAGTGGGTTGTTTAATTCACCTGAGTGGGATGCCAGCATTGCACCTGGAAAAGGCCAGGCCTCAGCTCAGAAGCTGCCTGCTCTCGGAAAGCAGTCCGCATCGTAGAGCTACAGGTGGCCTAGGAGGAGAGCACACACTGGAAGAGGGTCTGGGATTTCGCCTCTGTCAGAGGTAACCCGAGGCTCTGTTGTCTGATGGGAAAGTACTGAACTGAGAGTCAGGGCCCCTGGGCTCAAGTCCTAGGGCCGCAATTGTGTGACCTGGGGCAAGCTTCCCAACATCTATGAGGCTTCATGTCCCCAGCTGTAAAGTAGGAATGGTAACAGCACCCACCCTATGAGGTTGTTAAGAGATCCACCGATAGAACACATCAATATGCTTAGCACAGAAGGATTTACTATGCTTATTCATTTTTGTTACCATCATCAATGTGATTTTATCTATTCCGAAGTTGTGCCCTCTTCTCTCTAGTCAGACCAGTCTTGCACATATTCACAGAACAGCACGTATTTATTCTTACTTCTCTGGTTTGGGTCATTTATTCTTTCAACAATTCTTTCTTTTTTGTTTTTTTTTTTAAGTATTTCTTTCTTTATTTGGCTGCATCGGGTCTTAGTTGCAGGATCTTCGTTGCGGCGTGTGGGATATTTCATCGTGGCGTGCGGGCTCTAGAGCGCGCGGGCTCTCTAGTTATGGCACGTGGGCTTTAGAGCGGGCGGGCTTAGTTGCCCTGTGGCGTGTGGGATCTTAGTTCCCCGACCAGGGATCAAACCCACGTCCTTGCATTGCAAGGCGGATTCTTAACCACTGGACCACCAGGAAAGTCCCTCAACAGTTATTTCTTAAGTGCCTACTTTGTCGAACATTCTTGGAGATGCAGTGATGGATGTGACCCGTGTGGTCTGTGCCCAAAGAGAGCTAAAGTCTTGTTTTTTTCCTGTTACGTGGAATCTCCTATCTGTGTCTTTCAAATCCTTGCTGTCCTTCCAGACTCACAGGCCTCATCTATTCCATGCAGGCCACTCTACCAGCTACTTCTCTGAGCTCCAACAGCACTGGAGTCAGTGTGACTTAATCATCTCTGCCAGCCTAGACCGTCCTTTTCCCCTGTGCCTCCCGGGGTGCCCGGCACGGTGCTGAGCAGCACAGGGGGCGTGTTTAGCAAGCGCTTGCCCACAAGATTATAAAGTTCCTGGCCAGAAGGAGCCCAGGACAGTATCTCTTCCGAGGCTTTCACCTCACAGGTGATGTCATGGACAGAGGCCCTTGGCCTACATAACGGAAGCTGGCTCTCCGGTCCCCAACACTTTATCAGTAGGATATTAATAGATCCTATATTAATCGTAGTTTTTGTTGTTGTTGCTTTGTTTTGTTTTTATTCCTGCTATCCAGTATTTTGACTAGCTGACTGGCGTTTCTTCTTTTGCAAACCCTGAGGTAAGAAGCCCTTGGCTGTAGCTCTGCTCTTCCCACTACCTGTGTGACTGCGTCATATCAACCAGAGGGCTGGTTCGTTGAAATGGAAAACCAGAGCCAGTCCACGTCTTTCTCCCACTTGCTCTCAGTTGAGTGGGCTTACCTGCTACCTCCAGCCTGCCGGCAGGACCCTGCCTCTGGGAGGCCCACCCAGGCGTCTGTCTCCTCCAGTCTGGCTTCTCCACCTGAAGCTGGGCGGGCGGTCTGCGCAGCCTCTCGCTGGGGCGACTTGCCTTAAATTCCAGTTGTTCTTCCGTCAGACCGTTGCCAATGAGCCCTGAGAGACTGACCCTCTGAACCCCAGTTGCTGTCCTACGCCTGCTGGAATCTAGAGGAGAGAAGAAAATTGTTGGAGCCCCTGGCTTCCAGCTTGGTGCCCTCTTTATAGATGAAGAAATAGCAAGTGTGGCCCAGTGAGAAATGCACAGACTGTAGTTAGATGGGTTTGGGTTCCATTTCTAGGTCTGCCAGGTGTTGATTGCTATATCACCTGACCTTGGTTGGGCAGGCAAGTTACTTAACCTCTCTGCACGTCAGTTTCCTCACCTTTAAAATGGCAGTAATGGTACCTGTGCATGTGAAGTTCTTGGTGCTGTGTCTGGTTGAATATGGAACCTCGTATTTCTGCTGCTTATTGCAGGCCCCTACATCACCTAGAAGTTCTTTTTTAATAAAGGTTCGTGGGGCTCAGCAACAGTAATCGATTGGGATTTCTCTATTGGAGCTGACAATCTCGTGGGACGGTGTGATAGTTAAACAAATATACAGCTGGAGACTTGTTTCAACTTGAGAATAAATGAGAAGAATCAGACCACGATAGAAGCAATTTTCCCACATCCGGACTGTCGGAAGCCAGCCCTCTGCCACGCTCTAGCAGGTCTCTGCGGCCTCTTCCTTTCCCAGGCGGAGATTAACAGACAAGTTGTTGCCAGTGCAGAGGTGCTGGGCAGCCTCCATGTTGAGGCACATCTGCCAACCTGGCAGGGCCTTGGAGGCTTTTCTGTTGAGGAGTGAGCCTCATGTACGGGCACCATGGCCTCCCTGCCTGCTGCTTCAGTGGGAAGCAGCCCAGGAGAGCTGGTCAACTGGGAATACAGTAGGGCTGCCCGGCCACCGAGCCGCCGCAAGTGCCGGCAGGGCCACTGAAGAAGACGGGACACTTTGAAGCATGTGCCCTCCTGCTGTGTGTCCTTCACAGAGAGAAGTGGCTTCCCAAATATTGCTCCAGTTAAGAAGTTGAACCCTATTAATGTGGAAATTCCTTGGGTTTTAGAGTGATCACATCTGGGACTGTTGAGTCCCACCCAGTCAGCTTGTTCCAGTGCGTCCTCTTTTAAATTTGATCTCAACTCATTATAAGAAATAACCCTAAGCTTTATGACATCAGGAACATTTATCAAGTGTTTGCCATTGTCAGGTATTGTTATAATGTGTTTTCTTTCCCCTCATTTAATTTTCACAACCATATGAACCAGGTACCATTATTGTCCCCATTTTACAGAGGAGGAAACTGAGGTACAAATAGGTAAGGTAACTTGCCAGGGGTCGTGTAGCTCATAGGAAGTAAAGCCAGGTTTCAAAACGAGCCTGAAGTGTCTACACCCTTTACTTCTCTACAGTGTTGCTTGTTGTTTATAGGTACATCCACTCGAAAGCGAAATGAGCTCATTTCTGGTATAGTAAGACCTGTGTCCCAGGCAGGAGGGTCGCAGCAAAAGCTTGAGCCCTTTAGAGTGCTAGAAAGAAAACTTGTCCAGTGCTGTGGGCACTTTTTCTCGAGGATCCCCAAGGTCACTGTGAGAGCCTCTGACTGTCCCCTGAATTCCAGCCCAGAGCCCCTAGAAAGATTATACAAAGGTTGGAGAGAAAACAGATTTCTGCTTAATGAAAGTGTTCCCCTAAGATTATTGTGAAACTTATTTTTTTAACATTTAACATTGTGTCTAGTTTCTTAAATGATTTTCAACTATGTGAGATTATCCAAGGATTCTCTATTACCAAAGCTGATGTTTCAGTTAGCAAGGCATAGAAAGTCTGTTCATTTTCCTTCCTGCTGGATCCCAGCCCTTTCTAATATCCTCTACTAACCTCTTTAATTGTTTTGATCTTTGCATTTCATCTTAGCTGTTAAGCTTCTTTCTGTATTTTCTTTAAAGTTCACAATACCCATATGTTCTTTGGTCTTTACCATAGTTAGAATGGTACCTATTAGACTGATACATTGTTCAAAAAGATAAAGGCTCTTTAAGACACTAGTAATTATTTTGGATGAGAGTAGGAACCTCTGGTAACCCCAGGTATGGGCCTCCTAGGTGTCCCTTCCAGATTGTTCCGAGCAATCCAGTAAGCGTTGTCAGGTCAACAGGCACTTTGTGACTGGATGGCCATGGCCAGTGAGCTTTTGCCAGGAGGTGCTGCCAAGCCCACTGCTGCAGCTTGAAGGCTGGTTGCAGGAGGAGGACAGTAGGGCAGATTGGCTGCCCCAGGACCAGAAGGGACCCTAGAATGTTGTCCTGGAATATGTTGTCCAGACATTTGGCCTCGTCTGGGAGGAAGGAAGCACAGTGGGCGTGGAATCAAGTCATGAACTTTGACAGTCGCTCTTGGCTGTGCACCACAGCTTTATGCAGGGGAATGCTTCACTGTCACCTTTCTCATTAGAAGAGGTGAGCGCTGGTCCTCCTAAAATCTTCAGAGCTTTTCTTCTGACAGATATAGCAGGGACTTATTATGGATGCTTTCTTCCAGCAAACCTAGAAAGTATCTCACATTCATCTGTAAAATAAACCACAAGGATGACCATAGAGGAACTCAGCTCCATTTTACAGGTGGGCAGGCTAAGGTCATCAGAACCCCACACCATCCCGGAGTCTGGGGAAGAACAGAGACAAGGCCAGAGCTGCTGGCTCTCAGCTTGGGGTTATATAACTCCTTCAACTCCTCAGGTCCCTGGAAACTGAGGCCAATTCCCTGGAAGATCATTCTGTTCTCTCCTGTTTTTTCAAGAATAGAGCCAGCTTGATCACTGGCTCTGTGGCATGTATGAGAATGACCCGTTTTCTTTCTTCCATGAACTGAATGCCTACCGTCATGATCATTGTTTAATCAAGTTGTATTCGAACTTGCCTGGGTCTCATATTTTTATGGATGTTTGGCTTATATTTTGAAGAACCTTATTTTATTTATGTATACTCTCATATGTTTCCAAAAAGGATTTGAGAAGACTTGCAACAAAGGAAATAAACAGTAAAATGAATACAGTAGAAAGAAAGACAGACAATCAGAGCCAAGGAAAAGAGGCAGAAGTAATAGGACATCTATAAGAGAGCATAATTCCTGTGACTGGGCGTCATATTATCTGACTTCAGTGTCAGAAATGCAGAAATAGCTTCCTGCTTTGTGGAGAAGAGACAGATTTCATAAGGTTATTTCTTATAACAAATCTTACTGAAAGTCAAGGGATACTTTTCCTAGCACTAAAAGCAGTTTCTCCCATGAGGCTTGATAGTGGGGGCATTCAGTGTTATAGTGGACAGATTTTTACATTTGTGACCAATGAAGGAGGAGGTATTATAAGGCTATTTCTTAAACTCGGGTGAAAGTTGAAGGGTAAAACACAGCTTGAGGAAGGCAAGTAAGCTAGTGAACAGGCTCATGTCATCTACAGGTGTCACTTCCCTGTAGCCTAACTTGACTCAAGGACAAAGCTTAGACCACCTGCCTGAGTGAGCAGATAGCCTGTCACTTAGGCTGCTTCTGACACATTTCCCTGGTGTCCACTGTGTGTGTGTTGGAAAGTATGTAGCAGAGGCGCTGAAGTGGGAGGCTCTGGCAGGTGGACATTCTCCACTGTTTGGGGCAGGACCAGAAGCTTTAGAAAGTAGGTGGCTAGGCTACAGAACTGATATATTCTAAGTGCCAGGAGACCCAGACAATCTCTCTGTAAGATGCACAGCCACCTCCATGCATGTGGAGGGGCCACATGCAGTTCCCACAGTCAACACGGGCACTTCCCTGTGGAAGCAGCTGTGGGCAGTTCCAGGCCCTGAAGAGTGGTTGGCCTGAGCCCTAGAGCTCTGAGCAGAGATGGCTCCGGTCTGGTAATGTCCCGACAGAAGTCACCCTCTTTGGCTGTGAAAATCCTCAAAAATGCTCCTGCTGTGAGTGGGTCGAGCACATCGGTTGCACCGTCCCTCTGCATACGCCACGTGCAGACTTGTTCACCATGCTTTGTGTTCCCTGTTGCCATATTTCTCAGGAATTTGAGGGGTAAAAATGTGGCCCAGTGACCAGGGGAGGCCTGATCAGGAAAGCTGGGGCAAGGGAACGCCTGTTCTGCTAACACAGGTGCTGGGAAGGGGAATGAGCTCTTCTGTGCTGGTCTCACCCAGTGATAAAGGCAGAGGTGCTGCGGAGTCATGACCCGCAGAGCTCTACTGCCCCGGCCTTGCTGGTGAGCCATGAAGTAACCCTCAGACAGGCGGGCAGGAGGGGTCGGGGCTCTTCTCTCCCGGGACTGGCTTGCTGACTGAGGCAAACCCAGGATGAACCCAACCAGGTTGGCCTCTGTGACTCGTGACTAAAGAGCAGCCTTCCCTATGGATTGACCGTAGCTCCGGAGACAGGCGGCTTTTCTTCTGAGCAAGTAAAGCTTCAGCATTGAAGAATCCTTGACCTGTCACTTTTAACCTTAATGAGGATAGAACGAGCCTCTGGAACAAGGTGCAATGGAGTCAGGAGAAGTGGCTTTAAGTGAAAACACAGCTGTGGGGTTTACAGACGGCGCTGCAGGGAGGCGTCATCCAGTGGGAGCGGCCAGCCTCGCTATAGACTTTCCAACAGTAATGAATCGGGAACTCCATGCTGAACAGGATTTAGTTTGATGGGTCCCTGTGCCAGCAGATGGATGTATTTTTCTTGAAAGACCAAGGTGCCAGAAATCTCCATGATTACGTTACTGGAGCAAGGCTCTTTTTTGTGGTTTGTGCAGTTGAGCGTCAGGACTGCAGGATTCTCTCGCGCTTTCTCACTCTTATTTTTTCCAGGTCAGAACCAGAGCTTGGGGTGGGGAGGGAAATCCTGCTGA
>NW_006789568.1:1445337-1470512 GCF_000442215.2 Lipotes vexillifer
TGAGCAAGTTCTTTCTTAAAAAGCTTTCTCCAAGTCCAAAAAGACTTCAGTGGACTTAGGAGAAAGAAACTTAATACATTGCCGTAGAGTCACTGTGAACCAAGCGAAAGCCAAGTCCACAGCATCTTTGTCTTATAAAAGAAAGCAGAGAGGAGATGGGAAAAAAAATAATGCTTAGGAAATCCAAACCAAACAACGAAAACTAAGGAAGAGAAACTAAAGATCACCTCAGAGAATGTGAAGATTTCCTTCTAATAAGATTTTTCAGTTGCAAAACCAAGGCTCAGGTAGAGGTAACTTTTCTCTTCTTTTTAAGTATGCCATAAATGGCACACCTCAGATGTTTGAACTATGATGGGATTTGCCACTTTCAGCTTAAGGAAGAGTTGGACACCCTGCAAGACCAGTGGATTGTGAGGGGAAGAGTCGGCCATGCAGAGGCTGGAGGCTTCCCAGTCTGGTCCTTGACCTGCATTTGAACCTTGGTCCTAATAGCTAGCAGATTGAAGCAAGCTCACTGGCCTCCCAGAGAACCCATGTTGCTTTGAACTAGAGCAATGCTGGCCACAGAACCAGCACTCTGCTTTCACCAGCTACCTCTCTCATTACTCCCCTGTGAGAGGAACTCGGTGCTGGGTCGTGGAGGTTGCCCCTGTTCGGTCACGGAGCAGCCTGCAGAGAGGGGAACCACTCTCTTATGCCCGGCCTGCAAGTGCCGTCCAGGCCATGGCCAGAAAGAGAGCCGGTTGCCTGCCAGAGGTCATCTTGGAGCTGTTGTGGACGAGACAGGCAATTAATTGCTAAACTTCTTAACACATCTCTTACCCTACCAAAGTCAGGCCAGCGTTTTCAAAAGCACCAAAGGCTCTGAGCTGGTATTACTTAGCTGATGGAGTTTAGTACCAAGTGGCCTGTGTGTATGTTCTCCAGGAATGTGGCTGTTTGGGAAAGCCAGCTGTGCACGTGAGCAGATTAAAGACCAATTTGCTCATTAGCCCAGGGGAACATCTAGCAAGCCACCCCTCAGCCACCTTTCCTGTCCCGTCCCATTACTCTTTTTCAGTTATTCTTATGAATGTAATCTGGCCCACTGGCTTCACTGGGCTGGTGTACAGAGTAAGGTCATGCTTCCTTTAATGGTTACATTATGTGACTCCATGGACCCCTCTGCTGCTTAGCCTGGGGTGTTCATTCTTCCCCTTAGGTTCACCTAAAGGCTCTTCCTCAAGCAACGTCTGAGAACCCTGAGGAAGCCTTCGTTAGTCCTGAACCGGTCGTTCTTACCGCTCACCTGTTGTCACCAGCTGGGAGGATGGCCCTGTGGCCTCCCTTGCCTCCCCCTCCCACCCTAGACCCGGAGGGGCTGCAGGAGGACCTTTTGCAGTCCCAACCCCCGTAGGGCCTCTACCCCCACGTTCCCACAGCCCGTGGGGAAGGACTGCAGCCCCTTCCACTCACCCAGGCTCCGTCAGCTCGCCCACGGTGCCGGTTTCCCTGAGGCAGGAGGGCCCCCAGAAGGAGTCTCACACTCCAGCTGCCCAGGGCCTACCCTCCTCTGTGATCTGGCCTGAGCCCCTGAAAGCAGAAGGCTCTTCTCTTTCCTGCTTGAGAGAGATCGGCTTGTCCTTTGTCCAGAGGAAAGGCGTGTCTCTAACTAGACCCATTTAAAGGCCTGCTTCCTCTGCTGCAAGAGGCCGACAGAGCAGCCTTGTTACTGCCTCGTGGGCCCTTTGCCGCCTTCCCTCCTTACCCAGTACCAGGGATGTTGTACGGTTGGAAACTGTCCTCCCAGGGAAGAGGTTGACTCATAGCGGGCTCTTCTGCTTGACATGGCAGCTGCCTCTGGAAATGGAAAGCTGGACCTCATGAAGTCTCTGAGTAGCTGTCATCCTTGCAGGCCAACGTTCCAAGCTGAGCCACTCTGTGGATGGACCCCTGTAGGCCTTGATTAGAGCCAGCACTGGCACAGATGGCAGCCTGTAGGCCTGCCTGTTTCCTTGCCACGCTTGGCTCATGGGGCATATTCAGTAAATACTGTTGAGTGAAGGACCGAGTGCCTCTTCATAGGCACTGGCAAGATGGGAGCCTCTTGGCACGGAGAGGATTTGAGCCACTGCTTGTAGTCTGGTGGCACAGCGACTGAGGGGTGGCACACGTGCGGCAGAATCTCTCTACAGAAGTGAGAGTAATTACAAACTCGGATGAAATTGGGTGACTTTAGGAGCTTGCAGGGGAACGTGATTCTGTGTCTGTAAAATTTTTTTTTTAATTATTTATTTCTGGCTACGTTGCGTCTTCAGTGCTGCACGCGGTCTTTCTCTAGTTGCGGCAAGTGGGGGCTCCTCTTCGTTGCGGTGCGCGGGCTTCTCATTGCAGTGGCTTCTCTTGTTGCGGAGCATGGGCTCTAGGCGCGCGGGCTTCAGTAGTTGTGGCACGTGGGGTCAGTAGTGGCTCGCGGGCTCTAGAGCACAGGCTCAGTAGTTGTGGCACATGGGCTTAGTTGCTCCGCGGCATGTGGGATCTTCCCGGACCAGGGCTCGAACCCGTGTCCCCTGCTTTGGCAGGCGATTCTTGACCACTGTGCCACCAGGGAAGTCCCTGTGTCTGTAAATTAAATGACTGGAGCAGTTAGTCGCTAACAGGTCAACGAGATGCTCCAAATCTCTACTCTGCAATTCAGCTCAGCGACATGCTTTGGGCACCTGCTGTGGACAGAGATAAGGGCACTGAGTGCCCAGGGTACCTGGTGAAGCTACCCATCCCGAACCCTCGGACTCACTGGGGAGAGCGGCCCTGCCTCCAGTTACCAGAGGAGGGAATAATAGAAGGTCCACTTTTACAGAGAGAATCTCAAAGGATGTGTGGGATCTTGCTGGGACAGACAGGAAGGACTCCCCTGGAAGCAGTCGTGGCACAAGGAGGGGCCCAGAGGTAGGAGAATGCACGGCTTGGTCCAGCCTCATGCAGTGAGCTGTGCAGTTGTAGAAGGAACGCATGGAGCTTTGCAGCAGGACGACGCCGGGGCGCTCTTCCCTGCCTGGCAGACTCGTGTTTCTCCTTCAAGATGCCCGTCCTCTGCCCTGGGGCCCTCCCGGGTTGGCATACCCTCCTCGGCACTTGCCACCCCACCAATCCCTTGGTCACAGTCCACATTTGTTCATGTGGACAGCCAACCCCCAGAGGGCCTGGACCGTGTTTAATTCATGAATATATTTCCGACATATAGACAACAGGAAGCCATCAAGGTCCTTACAGATGGAAGTGTCATCAGACTTGTGTTTAGAAGGATGGCTCAGCTGTGTTATGGAGAGTGGATTAGAGAGAGCAGAGCCAGGGCAGTGGAGTGTGTCGGTGTCCTTGAGAGAAATAATGAGCAATTACAAAGAGCGGCCGAGGCCCGGAAGGCCGGCAGAGAGCGGGCACAGCTCCATCGAGGCCCTGGCTCTGCTTTTCTCTGGGTCTTTTGAGTCTGCTTCCTTTGTGAGTTGGCTTCATTCTCAGGCTGGTAGCGAGCAAGTTGCAGCAGTTCTGGCCCCCGTGCCCGGAAGCACCCAGCAAACACTGGCCTCCGTTGGATCACATAACCATTCCTGAAGCAGTGCCTAGGGCCAGGAAATGCCGTGCACTGGCTGGCTTGGGTTCCCGATCAGTTACTGAAAGGTGCGTGAGGTTACCTTAGAACGGCCAGGCCCAGCCCCGGAGATTGGATCTGCTTACCCTTGAATCCCCTGGCCTGCGGTGGGAGGGTGTATAGCTGAATGAAACTAGAATACCATTAGGAAGGAGGAAATGACTGCTAGACATGCACTTACGTCTGCTTTGGGGACCAGCTGGACCGATTCATTCGTGTATTGAACCGTGCACATAGTAGGCACCTACTCCCACACCCACACATACCTACACACCTGCAGGGACATGCTTTGTGGACTGGTTTATCTAGGCAACAGCATCTCATCCTCCTGAATGAATATCAGACCTCTCATGGAGGACCCCATGCCCCACCCCAACCTCTGACTCTCCATTTCTCGACTTTTCCTTGGATCTTGTGATTGACTGTTCCATCTTCAAGATCAGACATGGCCTACTTTCTGACCACAGCCTCCAGTGCCCCCCACTTCCTCACCCAGTGACTCCCACAAACCCTCTCCTTGACCTCATGGACACCTCAGAGCCCAGTATAGGCCAGTGGTTAGCAACATGGACCACACTTCAGTCCTGCCACTTACTTGCTAATTTACTTAAACTACTCTGCAGTGTAAGGATAGGAGCCAACCTCGCAGGGTTGTTGGGAGGATTAAATAAAGTCACGCGTGAAAGGTGCCTAGGACAGAGGACGTACTCAAAGAATATTAGCTCCATACAAGACATCTTTCACCCAGACTCTTCTCTTTTCTTCCAGTCAGTCCCTTCCATTTGTATTTCCTGCCTGTTTCCCCATAGAGTCCCTGATCCATCTGTTGCCAGTATTATACCTCTACTCCCTTGATCCCTCAAACCTATTCTTCCGGGAAGATCCCACATGCTGCGGAGCGGCTGGTCCCGTGAGCCGTGGCCGCTGAGCCTGTGCCTCCGGAGCCTGTGCTCCGCAACGGGAGAGGCCACAACAGTGAGAGGCCCACATACCGCAAAAAAAACAAAAAAAAATCAGCACTCCCGGCCCTGCCATTCCTCCTTATCACGGGAAGCATCTACCTGGCTCTCCAAGGCAAAGATCCTTAGACATTGTCTTTGTCTCCTCTCCCTCTTGCAGACTTTATTATCTCCAGGCCATCGCCAAGTCCAAAATTCTGGTAAGGTGGCAAGAACACAGGTTCTGGTTGAAATTCCAGTTCTAATTGTGGTTTGAACAAATTACTTCACCTTTTTCCAACTCAAGTTCCTCACCTGTGAAAAGGAAATAGTAATACCGAATTCACGTGGCTGTGGTCACGGGGGACTTCTCTGGCGGTCCAGTAGTTAGGACCCCGTGCTTTCAGTGCCGAGGGCCCGGATTCGACCCCTGGCCGGGGAACTAAGGTCCCACAAGCTGTGCGGCACGGCCCCAAGAAAACCCAGAAACATAAAAAAATAAAAATAAAAATAAAACAAACAGAAAACCAAATGGTTGTGGTCAGGATAAAGGAAAGCCTTTACTTGGTAGGCTTTCAATAAATATGAGGCCTCTTCTGTCCCCATTTCCTCTCTCCCCATCTCCATCACCACCTCTGCTTACTCACCTTATTGTTGAATTGGTGTACATATAGTTTCTTGACCTTGAGAATCGCCCAGGAATGAAGCTTCCCATAATTCCTTCATGACTAAGGACAACAGCTTATATCTCATCATGCTTCTCATAAAGACTGGAAAATGCAAAGAAAGTAAAGCAACCACTGTTGCCATTTTGCTATCGTTCCTTCCAGTCTTCTATGCATTCTTTGTTCTTCTTTTAATGTAGTTTTTTTCTATCTAATTGAGTGCACATCCTGCTGCTTCTCATCTAATCCAGGTATTTTCCCAGGTTAACAAAACTTCTTTATAAACAGTTTAACGGCTGCATGCTATTCTGCATGTGACTGCAGCATGGTTTATTTTGCTATTGTTGGTTTTTTAGAGTCTTTCCAGTAAATAATACTGAGGTAAACAGTTTTGAAAAAAAAAAAAACCCACTTTTCCTCCTACGTTTATAATAATTTTCCTAAGCCATAAATTCATAACTTGAATCACTGAATTGAAAGATTTGAAAATTTCTAAGCAGTGTGGTCTGAACTAGACTAAATGAATATAGGCCTTACCTTAACTACAAAGAGGGAAGTAAAGAAAAAAGGGTTGTAATTAACAGATATTTTAAAATAATTGTTTTCTGTTTTACTGAAAGAGGGCTTGGAAGATCCAAGCAGTGCTCTGTGGGGAAAACATGCCTTTGACTTGAAGTTCCTGGGTCCATGATGGTAAAGGAGGGCTTGTTTCTGTTTTTGTATTTTCATCTGGGTCAGTGAGAGGACAGGCCATTCCTACAAGCTCGTTTCCCTCTAAGGAAGAGAATAATCATCCAACATCTAATGATGCAGATCATTAGTTGTGTCAACAGCCTTGCAGTTAAAAAAAAAAAAAAAGTTATAACAATGTATCCTCCTAATGTGCAGTTAATTTTAGTTAAAACTTCCCTGGTGATTTTAATTTTTTAATTTAATTTAACTTATTATTTGTTTGTTTGTTTGGCCTCGCGGTGCAGCTTGAAGGATCGTAGTTCCCCAACCAGGGATTGAACCCAGGCCACCACAGTGAAAGCACCAAGTCCTAACCACTGGACCGCCAGGGAATTCCTTCCCTGGTGATTTTTAAACCCAGTGAATTTGTAAATCTAGTAAATGGCCCTGCATTTGGAAATGTTAGAGCTGCCATAGCCAACTGGGCTCTAGCAAGACACACACAACTCACTGAGCTCGGGCTTCCCAGCAACACCCGAGCACTCCCCTCAGAATCCAGAGTTTGTTTTTTGTTTTTTTACATCTTTACTGGAGTATAATTGCTTTACAGTGGTGTGTTAGTTTCTGCTTTATAACAAAGTGAATCAGTTATACATATACATATGTTCCCAGATCTCTTCCCTCTTGCGTCTCCCTCCCTCCCACCCTCCCTATCCCAGCCCTCCAGGCGGTCACAAAGCACCAAGCTGATCTCCCTGTGCTAAGCCGCTGCTTCCCACTAGCTATCTACCTTACGTTTGGTAGTGTATATATGTCCATGCCTCTCTCTTGCTTTGTCACAGCTTACCCTTCCCCCTCCCCATATCCTCAAGTCCATTCTCTGGTAGGTCTGTGTCTTAAGTACCGTATGCTAACACATATATATGGAATTTAAGAAAAAAAAATGTCATGAAGAACCTAGGAGTGAGACAGAATCCAGAGTTTATTACCAGATTCCTTGTTCCTGATCTTCCCTAATCAGAAAAAGCTAATGAGTGCCTCAAAATTAACATGTCCAGGACTTCCCTGGCGGTCCAGTGATTAAGACTCTCTGCTCCCATTACAGGGTTGCAGGGGGCACGGGTTCGATCCCTGGTCAGGGAAGATCCCACATGCCTTGTGGCACAGCCAAAAAAATGTTAACATGTCCAAAACCAGACTTTGGACTCTCTACCCATCTCCGCTTTCAGTCTTCTCACTCAGCAATGAAACCACCACCTGCCTGGTTGTTTAAATCAAAAACTTGAACCATCCTTGATTTCTTCTTTTCTGTCCTCACCACTCCCCAACACCAAATCCATCAGCATATTCTGCCGATTCTACTTCTAAAAATTTACTTGAGATCTCAAATTGTCCATTTCTCTCCATCTTGCCCAACTGCCCTCTCGTCCCAGCCCCCATCACTGCTCACCTGCACTACTCGGTAGCCTCCCGCGGGGCCCCTACTTCTGCTCTCTCCTCTACGATCTTTTCTCTGCGCAGTAGCCGGAGGGATCCTGCGAAAACTTAACTCTGGTCATGTCACACACCCCTTCCTTAAAACATGTCAGAGGCTTCCCTTTGCTAGTAAGGTAAAGGCCAGAAACTCTAACATGGCTGAGAAGGTCCTGCATACCCTGCCCTGGCCTTCCTCTCCAGCATCATTGCCCACCATTTCCCCATATACATCCTTCAGTTCCTGCAGCTCCTGCACCGAGCGCTCTACACATGTTATGTTCTCTGCTGAGGAGGACCCTCTTCTCTCCCCATCCATCCTTTCCACAGTCTAGGTAACCCCTCCTTCCCACTTTCCCAGTCTAGGTCAGGTTATTTACTTCTGTAGAAACATGGGAGGTTTTTTCCTTCTGTAGAGAACCTATTTCAAAGTTTCATGTATATAAAAAAAGTTTTTCCATTCATCAGCATAATTATGTGATTGATGTCTGTCTCCTCTACTAGACCATAAGATCCTCTCTGCTTACTGTTCACTGTTCTTTCCCCATCAGCTAGCTCAGTGTCTGGCACAAAGTAGGTGCTTAATTTAAAAAAATTGGTTGCGTGCTAACTGAAGAAGCCAAGTCCTGGTAACAGTCCCCTTGACAACAGTGTCCCCGAAAGGTGCGGGCTCTTCCCAGAGGGGGCAGACCCGGGTTCTCCACAGCACATCACCTTGAGGGAGTGTGATGTCGCTTGTCTTGTTGTTGTTGTTGTTTTTCATTTCAGCTGTCAGAATGAATAGAGCATGCTACCTGAAACTTACTTGTTTTTCTCTTCTCTCCTTATTCAGATAAAGCTTGCTTTTACTCTGGACCACGAGACAGGATTGCCTCAAGGATGTCACATCTATGAGTACCGTGACAGCAACAAGTAAGTCACTCTGTGGGAAAGAGTGTCAGCTCCCCATGTCCTGCAGAGGTAGCACCCATAGCCTTCCTTACACCGGGCTTCCCCGACAAAGGGATTGTCAGGGAGGGAATCACACTTTTTGTGACTGTACTAGAAAATAGCTGGCACAAAAATGTTTCTCCTGTAAAATCTCTTTTGCCCTTCAATATAGGACTTGGAATACTTGTGTAGGAGCAGGTGTAATGTATTAGAAGTCTATTTCAAAGCAAGCCCTCCTTTCCAGGCTCCGGCTCTACTAGATACCCCCCTACCCACTTCCTCTCCAATCATGCGCTTGCTAATCGGGTTCACTGTGTGACTGGCTTTTGTTGTCATTCGGTCTGACTAAACTATGTTTATAGGTTTGTTGTGATACTCCACCTTGTGAATTTTTCTTTCTTTCTTTCTTTCTTTCTTTAAAAAAGCTTTTTAAGTTTTTAAAATATTTTTTATTGGAGTATAGTTGACTTACAGTGTTGTGTTATTTTCAGGTGCACAGTAAAGTGAATCAGTTACACATATACATATATTCACTCCTTTTTTAGATTCTTTTCCCATAGAGGTCATTACAGAGTATTGAGTAGAGTTCCCTGTGCTATACAGCAGGTCCTTATTAGTTAACTATTTTATATATAGTAATGTGTATATGTCAATCCCAATCTCCCAATTTATCCCTCGCCGCCCCCTTACCTTGGGAATTTTAGAGTTGGGGTATTTCTGGGTACTTACAGAGGTCTAAGTTGGTGGCCTTATTAGAAAGATGGCGCCTGGCATAGTTTTATACACCTCTTCTCTTCATCACAGACTGCCTCCTTGACTGTGTATTTTTGTCTGTGGGCCAGTGAAAGTGGTGCTGAGTGAGGTAAAGGGTGTGTGCCCTGATGATGACAAGGACAGTGATGAATGATGAGGGCAGCTCCCCTTGGGCTCCTACTGTGTGTTAGGCACAGGGACACTACGTCTCTCATCCCGCTTAGCTCTCATGGTAGCCTGAAGAGTCTTCTTTTATTATTGTTGTACTTGCAGAAGCTGAGGCCTAGGGAACGTGCGTAACTTGTTCAAGGTCACTTGCCACAGCTGTGTGAGGCGGCGTCAGCATTATCACATCAATTCAGGGAAGAAAATAGATGAAAGGCAATTGATGTCCCAAGTTGCTACTTTGGGAAACCTCATCGATGACAAGAATAGTCCCAACCTGGACTCAAGGACTAATTGTTTAAATATCCAACTGTTTAATTGTATCCAGTGGAAGGATCAAACAGGCACAGGCCAGTGGAATCATACATTACCTTCCAGAAGAGAAACTCGCGTCTTCTTCAAGAGCTCATGCTCTGTTATGGGTGGAAGATGGGTTACTGTGTGCCTTTGTCACCAAATTTCCATTCAGATTACTTTCAGTGCATTATTCCTCTTTGTAATTTATCTTTAGGAGGATGCTATCGTCAGCTATTGTGTACCCTAAATTCCCACCAAGTTAATCATTCAGAAAAGGTTGACCAAGCATCCTTTAACACCATCATTTCTCCTCTTGGATGGCACTGTTTCTGGAAGACAGTCACAGGATTTCTAGGCCATTGTGTCAGAGATACAATCTCAGCTTCTGATAATGCTTAGTTCAGTAGAGAAGTGGGGCTAGACTTCTCTGGGGTCAGGACTGACGGGGACAGGTGAGCTAGTCCCTTGGTGGCAGCGGCAAGCATTGTTAGGGAGTGAGAGAATTGTAAGCGATAAGCCCTCCTTGTCAGCGCTGCCCTGAGCTCCCTGATGCTTGCTGGATGGCCGTGGATGGCAGCCCCTCACGCGACAGATTGTGGCCGCAGAAACACAGTGGTGTCAGGCTCAGGGGCGTTTACATACTCCAATTCTGGCCTGACTCTCTGCTCTTTGGAAATAAGGTTGGCAGAGTTTTTGTTCAGTGGGAGAAGGGCACCAGCTTTAAGTTCCTGTCTGAGCAGTTCAGAGGTCCGGTGACAACAACTTACGTTGTCTTTGAAACCAATCGGAGAAAACAGCCTAGCTCTGTTTCTTGGCCTAATTCCCAACTCCTAGCCTATTATCAGAATAAACAATGTAGGAGAGAATGTAGGAGCTGTAAGTATTGATAAGCTTTGGACCAAAGACCTGTAAAAGGAAGCCTTTGTGTGGGAAACTGGGTAGGAGCCATGATCTCGGAAAGTATGACTATCAGATGCCTCATTGGTCCCTCCCTACCATTCTCTCTTGCTAGAGGCAGTCTTGGGGTTCATTCTCAACCCGTGGACAAGTTTTCTAACCTCCCCGAGCCTCAGGTTTCTTCATCTGTTAAGAACAAAGGGACTAATGATAACTTTTCTGGCATGATTGTCATGGGGATTGAATGGGAAGACATTGTCGCCGGCCTAGCACGTAGAGTGCCCACAGTAAACGTTGACTGCCTCTCCTGAAAAATCGTCTCAGAAAAATCCTCATGACTTCGCTTCTGTTTTCCCAGTGCCAGCAGGGCTGCATCCCTGCACCGTGGCTGCAGCTGGCAGAGTTTTGAGTGGGGAAGAGGCTGGTGCACGCTCCTCTGACAGCCCTCAGCTGTGAGCGCTCTGTCCTCTCCCCACTGTGAACTGTGAAGTCAAGCATGGAGAACCCCATGAGCTTGCCTGTGACTTTCTCCTCTCTCCCAGGCTCTGCCCTGTGTTCCTCTGTTTACTTTTAGGGACAGTTCCCTCGACTACCTGAATCTCAACATTGGTGTTGAGGAAATGGGGAGATTCCACCCCAGGCCCTAAGGGGCCCATGTTGTCTCAGCCAAGTAACATGAAGGCAACGGCAGCAGAGAGATGAGCTTCCGCATATAAAAGAAATTAGCTGAATATTAGTTTGGTCCATTTAATAATTGAAACCACCGCTTTTATCTGGGTATTCTCTGCAGTATAATTTGTAGTCATTTTCGTTTTTATCCCTGCCACATTCAGTCCATCAGCAAAGAAGTTTTTCTGAGTGAGTACTGTGGCGCTCGGTAGTTCTCCCCAGTGGCCTTTTCCTATTAAATGGAGTAGTCCTGAGAGTAGGCACTCCGCTTTTATACTTCCTGGTCTCTCGTGTCAGCTTCCTTTCCTGGAATATCCGGGTAGCCCCAATCCGTGACTCTGTGTCATCCCGTTCTTCTCCATCAAGAAGCTCGTTTAGCCTCTGTGCTCCAGGGAGGACAGGCGCTGGGGCTTGTCCATCTCTGGTGGGACTTAGACCCTGGAGGGCATTCTTAAAGCTCTGAGGTCATTAGCGGAGAGAAGCTGAGGCACCTATTGTGCCTCAGCTTAGATTAGTAAAGCTCTTCTCCGTGAATTATTCTGCCAGCCTCCCAAACACTGTTCAAATCTGCATCTAAGAGGTGTGAGGCTCCGGCCTCCCCACCGCCCTGACAGGTACTGCCAGTTGCAACCCACAGACCTGGGGACCACCTTCCTTTTCTCTGTCGCAGAAACTTCACCTGCCTTTAATACGCAGGTTAAATCCAGTGAATCCAGAACTGATTGAAAGTCATGTGTTTCCAGTTAGGGCTTGGAGGTCTCTTCAGAGAGCAAAGAACAGGCCTAAAAGTGTGAACAAGTGATTCATGAGAATTCAGTTCAACATTTATTAAGCCCCTACTCCATACAAGGTATTGTGCGAGGCACTAGGGAGACAGAGATAAATGGGGCCTGGTCTGTGACCTCAAGGAGTTTGTGTAAATAGAAGAAGGCACTGCAGCACCCTCCAGGGAGCGCTTCAGCGGTAAGAGTTGAGAGCCGTGGGAGCAGTGCTGAGGCCAGTGACTGCTTCTGACTTGGGAGCAACTCCGTGGATGGTGGCACCCTGCACAGACAAACAGCTTTGTCCACAGTACTCCCCACCGTCCTCCTCCTCACCGCCAGGACGGACGAGCTCCTGTGCAAAATGCCCTCCCTGCCTTTAGCTCTTTCACCTCCAGCCCGTCCACTCTGCACCCTGAGGGAGCTTTACATGCCTTTTCATTCTGGTTGCTTTTGCGACGTTATTTTTGTCTTCGATGTTCTGCCATTTTACTACATTACGTCTAAGAGTAGATTCATCTGTATAGCTTAGGACTCAGTGTAGTTCTTCCCATTTCGAAATTATCTATTTTCTGTTTTATTCTCCCTAATCTGTTCTTTTGGAGCTCCTGTTAGAAACCTACCATCTTATTCTTTCTCTTTTTCCTCCTCCTTTTCTGCCAGTGCTGCATTGTGGGGCACGTCCTCAAAAATGTCTGTCGGTTTACTGGTCTCCTTATAGCTGTTTATAATCTGCTCTTGGATACCCCTTCCTGATTTGGGTGTTTAGTTTTAATTTTTAGAAGTTCTCTTGGGAGCTTTTTAAAATCCGCCCATTATTTTTTTTTACTGCTCTTTTTTTCCTGTCCTAGTTTTTCACTATGATTTCTATTCCTTTCATCTCTTCCAGTTATTTTGATTACACTTATTTCATAGCCTTTTTCTTCTGATTGTTCGCTTATTTCTAGTGCTAAGGGTACCAGTTCTCCCACGTGTAGTCTCTATTGACTTGCCTTTATGGTGGTTCATTTTTTCACACGGTTTGTTCTTTTTTATCAGGAGATTGTCTTAAGCAGGGGTTGTGTTTACTGTGAGAGTCCCATATGCCCCCGGTTGTGGATGCATTCTTTCATTGCTTTTGCCATCATTCTGCCATGATCCTGGGAGTTCCGTAGGTCTTTTGCCAGTTTGGTGTTAACCTCTTGGCTTAGGATTCCCAGAACCCGGGTAGTGTGCATTCAGCCTCGACACACACATGCGGTACAGGCTTGGGATCCCATCCCACAAAGGAGCGCCTCCCCTCCGCGCCATATAGAGACATTCCTCTGGGCTGTAAGAAAGGTCTTCCTGCTCCCTGTTCAAAGACCAGCAGCCCTTCCTGGATCCTGGCTTTCTGCAGGGCTCTCAGTTCCAGTTCCCGGCCAGGTCTTCTCCCTCCTGTGGGCATGAAAACCTTAACTCCTATAACGGTATCAAGGTCTCATACCCCCGGCCCTCCTTTGCTATGGTGATGATTATGGCTTTGACTTAGTTTCCTCTTCATTTCAAGTAGCTGGGAGTTTTCCCTTCTTTCTTTAATGCTCAGTCATAGATTATGCTTTTGGCGTATCTTGTCCATCTTTTCTATGTGTTTGTGTTGGGAAAGAGGTTCACATCAGTTCAGTTTATCACCTTGTCAGAACCAGAAGTCTAAATAAACTTCTGAAAATGTGAGTCTGATTACTCATTCATTCGACAAGCACACAGAGAGTTTCCACCGGGTACCAGTACAGAACTAGTCACTGAGGCTGCAGAGCTGAATAAACGCTCACGTGGCCCTCAGGGGCTCATAGGCTGGCGGAAGGGACTGGGCACCCGTCACCAGAAGACAGCTCTGTGATTAGACGCTTACCTGCTCCAGCGTACCCCACATTCCATCCTGCCAGACCGTCTTGAGTCTGCCGCATGCAAGGTGTCTCTGTGTGACCATGCCATGCCCCGTTTCTAGAACACCACTGTTTCCCACCGCCCGCTCACAGCCATCTGGGTAATCTCTGCTTCTCCTTCCACTCTCAGCCAAGTATTACTTCTTCTGGGAAGCCATTCCAACCCCTGACAACCATCACGAAAGGCTGAGGCATGAGTGCCTTCTCCGCCGTCCTCTGCCACACCTGCCGCGTCCGCGTCTGCATCAGCGCTCATCGCAGTGCCCTTCAGGCACTGGTTTACTTGTCTCTTGCTTCCTCTACGCTGAGTCCTTCTAAGGTCAAGGCCTTGTTTTGTTTATTATTTCAGTACCCCTAGTGCCTAGCCCAGGGGTTGGGGGACCGAATTGAATCCTTTTAGAGAGGGAACCTGGCTACGCAGCCTTTGTCTTTCCAACCTTTGTCTTTTCATTTTTTGTGGGATTATCATGAGGATTAAATTATACGTGACATGAGGGAAAACGGTTTCCTTGGCTGGTTTATGCATTCTGAAGAACTAACACGTAGAAGGAAGAGACTGCAAACATTTGATTTAATTCTGTAAATATAGTAGTAATTGCAGTTATTTACATCACTACCTACCATTTTTTGCCTGATAGGAGGGCATAGTAATAATGATAAAGAGCATTAAATAGGCCAAGAAAACTTGCAGAAGCTGAGTATAATTGCAAGGCTACACTTTGTTCACGACCTGTAGAGTTTCTGATCCAGGTAGCATAATAGTGATAGGAGCTACCACCTCCTGGATGCCCACAACTCACCAGCACTGGGCTAGGGGCTTACCCAAGTTATTTCTAGTTTCAAAACCATTCAAGACAGGTCTTATTTTTATAGTTTTACAGGTTTTAAAAAAATAGTCAAGGAGGTTATATTATTTTCACAGTTTTACGGATTAAATAAAATAAAAACAAAACAAGGCTGAGAGTCAGAGAGGTTAGCCTGCCCTAGGTCACACCATGGTCAAGAGCAGAGCCTGAATTTTCCTCTAGTTCTAGCAGATTCCAAAGCCCATTCTGGCCTGCCCCTGTGAAGGGGAGGGACGGGGAAAGGGGGCTGGGCAGGCAGAGCGTCAGCCCGCGGTGCTGTTCTCAGGTCCCACAGGGGCCGGCCTGCCTCAGGACCCCTGCCGTGCCCAGTCACCCCTGGGCACAGGGATCCAGAGGCCCAGGGCCATTTGCCTGGACGGGGCTTCTCGTGGGCAGCCACAGCCCACCCCTTGCCCTGCACAGATCCATTTCTCCGCTCGTGTGGGGAGCAACTTCTCTGTGGCTCCCGTGGCCTCTGTTCCCGAGGAAGAGCTTAGAAAGGACGTGTTAATGGGACAGACTACCACCTCTGCTGCCCATTCAGAATTCTTCTCACCTTCAGCCAGCACCTCAGCGGGTCTTGGCAGCTTAGCTGGTGGTGTGGCTCAAGACTTCGTTGGGAGGTTCTGAGCCCTTGGTTGTCATATCCTTCTCAGGACAGGGTTGACACATATGTCCATGTGTCTGTTCACAGTCGGGAGCAAGGGAGCACCAGGAGAGTCCCTCCCCACCATGATGCGACTCCTCCTCTCATCTGCTGACCCCTGGATACGCAGCGGGAAGAATCCTGGCAGTAGCATCACTTGTAGTTCAGAGGGACGCTTGTTGTGTTACCCCTGGCCTGAGCTACCTTGGGTTCCATCACCCCCATAGGCGTTAATGAGCCCAGCTCTGTGACTGCCTCTTCTGCTGTCCTTGGTGGCCTGCAAAGAAGAGCCACTACCAATCTCCTTAGCAATGCTGGTGTTCCTCTCACCAGCACACTTCTGATGAGCCTGGTGAAGGGGGTGTCCTGTGGGCCCTCCCACAGTCCATAGGCCTCCGCTAGGTCTTCTGGACCCAGCAGGCCCCTTCCCTCAGCCTCTTTCTTCCTTCCCCAGCTGTCTGCCAGGGCAGCTCACACCCTTCCACTTTGCTCAGCCTTAGCTGTCACTGTCTGCAGGCCTCTAAGGACCACTCCAGCAGCGAGTTTGCCCCGTCCCCTAGGGTCTTTGAAAGGGTGCTGAATCCCACATCCCAAGAAAATTCGCCCAAATCAGTGAATCCTTGCTCATCTCATCTCCTGGCCCCTTTGATGAAGGCCCTCAAATCCTGCTAGCTCACCCTTCCCACTCTTGGTATATAATCTCTTTCTGCCTTATCAGGCCCAGCACATCCCCAGCCCCATTTCCCTGGCATTTAAACCTAGTTACGGGCCTTGACGCCCCAGAAATGAGGTGGGGGATGCAGGGTGGGCCCCCTGCATGTCTTGCAGCACAGGATGTCACTAGCCTTCCGCAGGGAGTGTGGGCCACCTTTCTGTAAGCTGCCTCTGTAAGAGGCCCTCTGGCTCTCCGGCTTAGCCTGCAGCTGCTGGTTGAGGGACCTCAGCCTGTCACCGTCTCCCTGCTGGGCACCGTGTGCCTCGCTTCATGGTCCTGGTAGACGCTGCACCTCCCGGGCTCTCAAATGCTTGAATCGACACGGTCGAGCAAAGGCTTTTTCCCAGGTCACCACTGGTGAGTCTTTGAGCAGCTGGGCCACTACTTTATGCCAGGGATTCTTCATGTCCCACATTCGACTCAGAAGAGTGTTGTCTCTGCCCACTGGGTAGTAAGCGAGCCAGGCCCCAAACTCCATCTCTTTGCCTCTCTCTCAGACCCACTCCAGTACCACTGTGTTAACACATCAGGTCTGCTGAGAAGCAGATGCCAGGACAGGATTAGAAGGGAAGAGAAGAGGAGAAGGCAGGAAGAGAGTCTTCAGATCTTGACACAAGCTCGGCCCCTGCGGAGGAGGGCGTAGGAGGAGGACTGGGTAGGAAGAGTCTTGGGCTGCAGCCCAGTTTTAAGAAGGTTCAGCCAGACTGATGGGAAGTCCTGAAACCAAAGTCACCTGCTGGAGGAGCCTCACATCCTGCAGGTCCTTCGAGTGCTTAGTCACCGGCTGGGAGCAGCCCTCGGGAAGTGTGGCCTTGGTGTCAATGCAGTGGTGGGTCAGGGGCTGCGGCTGGGCCACCAGGCAGTTTATGCTCCTGTGGCAGGAGAGCTGAGAGGCGCCTTTTCATGGCCACCACCCTCGGGCAGGAGAAAGAGCAGGGCTCCTGGAAAAAGCCCTGCATTTAATTCGTTTCCTCCTCTGCTTGGTTCTTGTCCTCTTCCTTCACCTAAATAAGCAGATGGAATATTTCCCAGCAGCCCTGACAACTTCAAACCAACACTAACACTTCCCAGTGTTCCCAGTACTTTGGAAATGACACTCTGTGCCTGCCTGCACCTTGGACCTGATGCCAGTTCCTCAGGCTAAGGAGTGGTGTTACCTGAGAGCCTCCAGACCTCCCGCTGACACTGCCAGGTTAGAATGAAGAATGCCTTCCTTGTTCCTGGTGAAGCCCTTGGTTAGGAGAAAGGAGAGCTGGAAATCAAGGGGGAGGAGGAGGGGTTTTGGGGAAATTGGAGGCAACTCAGCCAGAGAAAGGTGCCAGAAGTGACCTCATGGGAGCAAGCCGGCAGCTGCAGTGGGCGTCTTAGAGTCGGCCGCTTGCGGTGCAGGTGGGAGCTCACTGTTTTCCACCGCAGCCTTTAGTGTCGGGCTTTGGTGTGACGCAGGCATGACTCCTGCTTAAGCTGCTGGAATCAAGATGGTGATCGGTGGGCTTCCCTGGTGGCGCAGTGGTTGGGAGTCCGCCTGCCGATGCAGGGGACACGGGTTCGTGCCCCGGTCCAGGAGGATCCCACGTGCCGCGGAGCGGCTGGGCCCGTGAGCCATGGCCGCTGAGCCTGCGCGTCCGGAGCCTGCGCTCCGCAGCACTAGATATCTAAATGAGATTAAAACTCAGGAAGGTGTCACTTTGTTATACAGCAGAAACTAACACACCATTGTAAAGCAATTATACTGGAGTAAAGATGTTTAAAAAAAAAAAAAAAAAGATGGTGATCAGTGAGGGATGTGCTTCTCCACTTCCACACCGTGCAGAGAGATGGTGGGGGGGCTCCTGTTGCCTCCCACCATCTCACTCCATGCAGCAACAGTAATGATATCCTGGGTGCCAAAATGCAGTGTTTCATTTGACCTGAGTTTTCCCTATAGGAAGGGAAGGGGGGTAGTATGAACACTCCCACTTATAGAGAGGGAGGCCAGTTCCCCTAGTGGTGCCCTGGCCCACCCAGCTCAAGCTGTAAACCAGAGGTAGAGCCAGCAGGCTTCTCCCTGGGATACTGCCTCAGCCATGTGATACACGGCAGGGGTGGGGCCTGGAACAGCTACACAGAGTGATGCTGAACTTGCCTGTGGGTCCTGGGCAGGGAGGACAGCAAGGCCTGGGTCAGCGAGACTGCCTTCTGTGTAGCTTACATTACCATTGGGTTACAGTCACCCAGTCTCCCACAAATGTAATGCAGCCCACAGGTGGCCACGGCAGGGAAGCTCTTACTCAGCTGTGTTGAGTCAGCACCCTTTCCCTTACACTTTGGGGGATGGTGGGGGTCAGCGAGACTGCCTTCTGTGTAGCTTACATTACCATTGGGTTACAGTCACCCAGTCTCCCACAAATGTAATGCAGCCCACAGGTGGCCACGGCAGGGAAGCTCTTACTCAGCTGTGTTGAGTCAGCACCCTTTCCATACATCTTGGGAGAATGGTGGGGGGCGGTTGGGGGCGGGTGGAGCCTGAAGTCATGCTGTAAAGCACTGAATTGTCTCATCAGCAGTTTCCTATGCTGCCGGGCCAGGGTGCTCAGCCCCTGATAGAAATTGCTAGCCCCTCGGCTCCTGCCGGCATTCTAAGGGCAGAACTGATCAGAGTGAGGAAATGTGGAAGCCAGCGGCAATGGGGAGATTATACTGGACAGGGGCCAGATGCAGACACATCATGCACACTGGTCCATGTCTCAGCGCGTAGTGTGACTTAATATCCACTCCACTATTTTCTTCCATAGTCCACACACTGGAAAATAGATTCTTACATAAACTCACTTTGTGAAACTTATTTTTGAACTATGACATGCATAGAGAAAAGTGCACAAGTCATGTGCATCTAGTTCAAAGAGTATTAGCAAACAAACACACCCATGTAACTATCACCCAGATCAAGAAATAGAACATTTCGGCACCCCAGGAGCTTCCCGCATACCCCTCTCTCCTCCAGGAAGGAACCCACCGTCATTACTGCTGACACTACAGATTAGTTTTGCCTGGCTTTGAACTTCACATAAACGGAATCATTCAGTGTCTTCTCTTTTGTGTCTGACTTTCTTCTTTCAGCGTTATGTTTGTGAGAATTCACCGTTGTTGCTGCATATAGTTCTAATTCATTCATTTTGATTGCTGTAAGTCTTCCTTTGTATGGATACAGTGTAATTTATCCAACCTGCATTAATTCAGTCAACATTTGAGCTGTTTCCAATTTTGAGGTTGTTATAAATAATTCTGCTTATATGTGTCTTTTGGTGCACACAGGCACATATCTCTTTTGAGTGTATACCTAGGAGTGAAACTACTAACTCAGAGAAAATACCCACTTTAGTGGATACTGCCAAATGATTTTCCTAAGTGGTTGTACCAGTTGAACACTCCTGCCAGCAACATATGAGATTTCATATATTTATTGGCCATTCAGTAGAATGCGTTTTCAAATTTTGTGCCCATTATTCTTCTAGGTTTTCCGTTTTTCTTGTTGACTTATAGTTCACTCTCTTCTGGGTGTGAGTCCTTTGTTGGTTATACATGTTGCAGGTATCTTCTTCGACTCAGTAGCTTGCCTTTTTACTCTCTTTGGTGGTGTTTAAATGAACAGAAGTTCTTCATTTCAGTGTAGTTCAGTGTATCGGGTTTCTTCTTTATGGTTAATTCTTCTTATATCCCATTTAAGAAAACTATATAAACATCATGAAGACATGTTTGGTATTAGAGTTCGCCGAGAAACAGAACCAGTAGGATATATATCTATATCTTTATATTTGTATACATATAAAAGGAGATTTATTATGAGGGATTGGCTCACGTGATTATGGAGGCTGAGAAGTCCCGTGATCTGCTGTCTGGTAAGCTGGAGAACCAGGAAAGTCAGTGGTAACTCCCAGTCTGCGGGGAGAAGATAAGACGAGAGGGCAAAGCAGTGAGAGGAAGAGCTCCCTCCTCACCCTTTGGCTCTGTTCAGGCCTCCCACGCTGGGGAGGGCAGAGTCTACTTTATCCAATGCAAGTGCTCATAGACACACTCAGAAATAATGTTTAATCTGGGCCCTCTGTGGCCTGTCCGGTGGACACAGGCAATTAGCCACCAAAATGTTCCTACATTATCTCGTAGAAGCTCTATTGTTTTACCTTTTCTATTTTAGACCATAATCTACTCAGAAATGATTTTTGAATATAGTACAGCAAGTTTCATTTGTTTTCCGTATGGACATCTAATCGACCCAGCGTCATTCCTACTGCTCCACAGGGCCACCTTTGTCAAAATGAAGGGTCTATATCCTCACCGATCTGTATCTCCACTCTGTTCTGTTTCAGTGATCTGCATGTCTCTTCTTGTGCGAGTACCACACTGTCTTAATCATTGTACCTTTACTGTAAGTCTTGATATTCGGTAGAGTTAGACTTTTCCACCTTGCTGCTCCTCAGTAAAGGGCACCTAGCCTATTCTTGGCCCTTTCCATTTCCATGTAAATTTTAGAATCAGATTGTCAGTTGCCACACACATGCACACAGACTTGCTGGGATTTACACTGAAATCAAGTTGGGAAAAAATTAACCCTTTTATGATTGTCTTCTGCTCCACAAACATGGTATATCCCACTCTTTATTTAGGTCTTCTTTAATTTTTTTCAGTGACGTTTCATAAATTTTTATGCAGTGGTCTTCTTGATTATCTCTCATTAGATTTACTCCTAGGTATTTAATATTTGTGATACTGTTTAAAATGGTATTTATAAATTTCCTTGTCTCTTTGTTGCTGATGTATGGAAAGACAGTTTATTTTTATTGACCCTGTGCCCAGTGACCTTGCTTAATTTATTAAATTCAAATAATTCATCTGTAGATTTTTTCTGATTTTCTCTGTACCCAGTTTTACTTGTTCCTTTCCAGTATCAACACCATTTGTGTCTTTTTCTAGCCCCATAGTGCTATACAGTATTCAATGGAAGTGACAATAGCAGGCATCCATGTCTTGTTCTTGATCTCAGAGAAAAGGGTTTTTACCACAACCTCACTTGTAAATTATGAAAACTTACACTAAAATCCCCTTTTGTATGTATACATTTGATTTTACTTTTCCCCAAGTTGATCTTTCAATTCGAAGGTACTTTTAAGTTTGAAATGTGGCAGTGGTGGTTTTTGTATGTTAAGAGGTAGGCAGATGGAATATCACAAGACTGTGACTCCTTATTTTAACCTTGCGAGGAAGACTTTGCCTTGTCCGTTTCACAGACGGATCGCGTGGCTGATACAGCTGAGCAGGGATTGTAACAGGTGGTGTCAGAGCCAAAGCCCAGGCTGTTCTTACTACTCCCCGATTCCCTGGTAGAATATTGAATGTGTAAGCCCCAAGGTCACAAAAAAATACCGCATTTGTCACAGGCTTCCAAGAGGAGAGTTGCTAAGCTGCTTCACAAGTACGCTGAACACCTTTTCCTTTTCCCTTCCCCATACCTCCTTATAGCACTGTCGTCTGCACATCCGCCTTTCTCTGATTTCCATTGACATGGAAGCAAACTGGGGCAGCCAAGTCTCATGCTGAAAGGAGCCCTCCCTGCCTGCCTGTGCAGCTGCGCCTGCAGCTCTCCTCAGCCACCGGGCTGAGCCACCCATCAGGCTAGGTACAGCGCCTTCCCTGGCCTCTACTGCCATTTGGGCTTTTCTCTGATGCCAAGGAGGTGGGCGGTGAGGATTCAGGGCTTTCCTTCTGGTCAGGCTGCTTGGGTTGTTGGGTGGGACTGTGTGTTTTTAAGCCCTCAAGCTGTCCCAATTTGAGGATTATGCAGACACACAGAGTCTTTCTCTGCTGAGGTTTGGAGAGAGGAAGGAAGAGTGCAAGAAGAGTAGAGACCCAAACCCAAACAGGCCCGGGGCTGGCAGGGGCTTCCAGGGCCCGAGCCATGATGTGAGAGTGTCCCTTCCTTCAGCCCAAATAACTACCCAAGGATGACCCAAGACAGAGAATTCTAGGCCACCAGGAACTCTCGAAACTGAATACTTTGCAACTCTCAAAGACCTTATAAAAGAGAGTTCCCTTGGTTGATTTAACACAGGGCTACATTAAGCAAACAGCATTTTTTCCTTCTTGTTAAATTTCCTTTGTGCAGCTTTGCCGTTCCCTTTACTCATCTTTTTGCGATGGACTGCAATTCTGTCCATTCTAGGAACCTCCTAGGGCTGCAGCAATCCAGTGTGACTTGGAATCCTTCAGTTGTTTTTTTCCAAATGCTCTTTGAGCATATGGTGACATGATTTGACCAGTGAGAGAGGATGGGGAAAATTAGCATTTTTGTTTTCTCTGTACCTCTCTCTCTCTGCCATATATGTACGTTTTTCAGAATTCCCTGGCACGATCTATGTCTTTTCTGCCACTCTGGGTATTTGTCCAGCCACAGATTCCCATCCCAGTGGAAAGACTGCTCTTTGGCCCCTGAGGCTAACCTTTCTAAGTTGATGGCTCAGCTGTTTAGTTTTTAAACCCAAGGAGGGCTGTCCCTTTCCAAGACCTTGAGGAGTGCTAGAAGCTGGTGGTATTCAGGCCAGTCCCATTTGATGAGCAGGTCCACTCAGTTCCTGGCAAGTGCTGCCTGCCGGTGGGCTGCACCAGCCTCTAGGGCATCTTCAGAATCTTAAAGTAGCAAATGCCTCTGCCGTAAGCACCCTCTCTTGGGTAGCTGGAAGTCAGAGCCCAGGCCCAGGCCACAGAGGCCTGAGATACTCTGAGGGAGGTTAGCCCATGCAGGAAATGGGCCACAGGATTGCATGCTGGCTCTAAGCCTGAAGAAAGGTGCCCATGGCTGGCACCTCCTGCAGCTGCCTGGCAGGTAACCAGAACGTGCTTGGCTCTCTCGCTTTTGGCTGTGCTCTCTGTGGGGAAGTGTTTCTGATCTGTCCTCACTGCCACTCCCCAGCTCTCTGGGGCATTGTGGCTTTTTCTTGGTGCTTGGGCAGGAAGCCTCCAGAGCCTGAGAGGGTTGCTGTGCTTGATGACAAAGGCCATCAGTGGATATAAATCACTTAGATATAAATCACTTTATTTATTGAAGAGGAATTGAACACGATTACTCTCCCTTCTGAGCACACTTCTCCAAAGGTGGACACTCAGGTGGGCAGAGACCTCACAGAGTGACCAGAGCAGGTGCCCAGCTCATGCCCGTTGAGTCAAGCAAAAAGCAAGTGACCCACTTATGCAGCTGCTCTGAAAACCCAACCCAGCAAAGCCTAGCTGAGATGCAGAACACACAGCCCGCCACTGACTGCAAGCTGCCCCCGGCCAGCCCCACATGACCCCACGACCCAAGGACGTGCCAGGGGCTGCTGGGCCAGGCTCCAAGGTTGAGGATGAGTGAGACACAGTGTCTGCCTCCCAAGCCCAGGAGTGGGCCGGTGTGGCAGAGGACGTGGCTCGTTTCCTGGGGTCGATGAGGACCTCGCTCCCATCACCCTGGAACTGAAGGGCTGTGGGGAGCGCTCAGAAGCAGGGCCCTGCGCTCGCCGGGCAGCAGCACTGCGCTCGCCGGGCAGCATTCCTCTCTTGGGTGTCCTCTCGATGGTGTCTCCCTCAGTGGTGGGCCGGCTGTGATCTTCTCTAAACACCTTCGTGTGTGAACTCTCTGGAACTTCACAGAAGAAATGGCTCTTGTTTTAATGTATGAACGTATTTTTTGCTTTAATGGTGTCCGCTGGACATCATGTCGCCCTTTTTAATAATTTAGGATTATTCACAATGTTTATATGGTGATACAAAAGCATTTTCCTTAGGCTCTACTGTGCTCTGAGGCTTTGCCTCTGCTCTAAATACTCCCACGGTGCTGTGTGCTTTCACTCGACTTTACTGAGGCCCTCCCTGGCCCAACTGTCTTTGTGTCCACCTTTACAGTCAGGGCCCGTTGTCACTTCTCTACTGCTGTCCAGGAGACACCAGTAGCACCCTCTCAGCCTGGCTGTGAGCATGAGGTGCCATGGGGGTATGGAATCAGCCAGGAAGCCGAGTCTAGTAGTCAGAATTGTCCATCAAGAAGAGGAAAGGGTCTGAGTGGGGAGCGAAGGGGGGACTTCCCTGTGAGTCACACTCGACTCCTGGCTCCGGCACCTGTGTTGGCCCCCAAGGCTTGGTCTGTTGGTTGTTTCCTGGTTCTGCCCCATGTATCGGATACTCAAGATTGAGTATGTGGTTGAGTTTTAGATAAGTGAGATGGTGGTGTACTTTTTAAATCAACTTGAACTGAATTGTTTAGTGCATCTGTCATGTTGGGAAATTCTTCCTTAGTTCTAACAGCCCTCTGGTTTCATCTCAGTCTGTTTCCTCTCATTAATTAGTCTTCAGTGCAGATGAAAGACCAGTTAGCTGGTCGCCATCTTCTGCGTCGTCAGTATTCTAGGAAACCGTCAGATCTTCAGTGTTCCGCTCTCGAAGCTGAGGGAAGCCTTCACGCCTCTCGGCTTTCTCCTGGTGTGTTCTCCAACTGTCAGGCTCATCAGACCTAACTCTTACGTGGCCTGTGCGACCGTTCGCCTCCTCAGAAACGCCAGTACTTTGCTGTGTGTCCTGTGAGGCAGGCTCCACCTTAGGCTTCATGACCCATGAACTCCTTGCAGTAGAATGGGGGAGGTTTTGTGGGTAGAGTGTGTGAAGGAATGCGTGGAAAACCACTTTCCTCAGATCCTCTGAGGGATCCATTGCCCAAAGTGCTGAGAACATTGCTGTGGGAACTCAGTAAATAAATGCCGAAGCAAAGAGCCAGTTTGTGACTAAGAAAATTCTCATGGGGAGGTAGGGGCGTGAGTATGTGTTTATCTCCTGACTCCCTAGGCCCAAGGGCTGGGACAGTATCTGTGTCCCAGCCCCTAGCACAATGCCTGGAATGCTGCAGGTGCCCAGCAAGTGCTGAGTGAGCATCTCCAGGGCACTGGCTGCATTTGCTCTTTCCCCCCTTCATGTTCTGTGTTCTAGCATATTCTTCAATATTCTAATGACACCAGACTCTTGTCACCTTAAGGTTTTTATAATAATAATTACTAATACTTACGGAATGCTTAACAACATGCCGGGCCCTGAGATGAGAGCTTTACGTAATGTGTCTCATTTAATCCTCCCCCTGAGGGGTGGGAAGTGGAGGTTAGGGAGGTTAGCCGTCCAGGTTACACAGGCCGTGTATGGTGGACCCCCCCCCCCCCCCCCC
>NW_006789568.1:1470564-1497595 GCF_000442215.2 Lipotes vexillifer
TTGGCCTCCAGGGTTCCCCGGGCCGGGTTTGGTGGCCCCCCCCCCCCCGCCACCGCCTTCCCTCTTGACTTCAACAAGCAAGAGCACAAGAGGTTGCTGCTGCCACTGTGCTTTGTTACAAAGCGAAGCTGCCCATCCACAGGGAGAAGCCTGCCCTCCTGCGCGCCCTTCCCATCCAGGCCAGACCAGGTCTCCATAGAGGCCTGAGGCCAGCGCTGGTCCGAGCCCTGATAAAGCTGAGCTCATGCCGGGGAATCACAGGAATCTTCAGGAAGCCCTTATATATTCAGAGTTGCGTTACTTGCCAGATGGATCATTTCCCACTGCCAAACTTTAGAAAGTGACCCCTTGGAAATTCCTCAGTGTGGAAGGAAGGGCCCTGAGGACGTCTGCCCACGTGCCTCGTGGGCAGGGGATGCATTTGCCAGTTGTTTCCTAGCCCAGATCTAGACACCTTTCCTTTGCTTGTCTAGCAAACTGTTGGACACCTGCTAGTGCCAGCTACTGGGCAATGAGAAGGATCCTCCCCCCCCCTCCCCGAAGCGCACAGCCCACAGAGGAAGACAGATGTGTAAGGTAACATTCACAGGTGGTGACGAAGGCCATGGTGGAGGTGTGCACCCTGTCTCTGCATGCAGTTGGCAGTGGGCACCGCCCTGAGCTGTGCTCTGCCTGTAAGGTGAAGCCAGCAGCCAAGTCTTTGTGTTATTGCAGAATGACCAGATGCCAGTAATTCTGCAACACCCAAATGTGACCTGTGAGGAACTGGGCTTGAACTTCACAAAGATGTGCTGGGAAATGGACTGGCATAGACACCTCTAGCCAGGGAGCACGGTCTCTGTCTCCACAGTGGCTATGGGAGGACGGCCACAGCCAGGTGACCGCACAGGGCCCTGCAGGGCACTGGGCAGGGCCTCCTCCCAGGTGGGTTCAGCTGGGCTGAGGCCTCTGCCAGGAAGAGCAGTTCTCACCCTGAGGGAAGCCTGGGTGGAACGGGCCGGTCCTCCCAGTCATGATGGCTGCCCAGGCCTGGCCTGAGCCACCTATGACGAAGCTCCCAGAGGCCATTGCTGACGCAGAAATCTGGTCAGCTTCCCAGGCGCCTAGAGAACTGTCTTAGAGCATCTCTAGGTCCTGGAAAAGCAGGGCTCCCTGTGCATCCCAGGCTGCCCTAAAAGATGGACTTGGCCTGCAGAGCGGCAGCTCAGGAAAGTAGAACCGTGGGCTCCATTCAGGCTTTGACATCCACTGGCCTTGCCGTCTGACTTACCATCAACCCAGCCTAATCCAGGTTCTTCTGGCCTTGGATCTAAGGTGGAGTTGAGGGTGGCACCTGGAAAGGGCTGAAGTCTTCACACAGCCTGTATCTGAGAGCTTCCATCAGTCCAGAGACGCAGGGGTAGAGGTGGGGATGAAAACCAGCAGTCTCCTTGCTCGCCCCTGCCACCCCTCCCAGTGTGCTCGCCCCTGCCACCCCTCCCAGTGTGCTCTCCCCTGCCACCCCTCCCAGTGTGCTCGCCCCTGCCACCCCTCCCAGTGTGCTCGCCCCTGCCACCCCTCCCAGTGTGCTCTCCATCTCACCGGAGGGAGAGCCGGTGCGCCCTGGAGGTTGGCTATGTGTGTGTCTAGGCAGGGACATGATGATGCTGGGGAAGCCCAGAGGCTCTGGATGGGAACAAACCCATTTAAAGCACTCTGAACCTGGTTCATAAAACTGTGGGTCAATATTTTAAGAGTCACATAACTAACGAAGAGCTCTGCCAGACTCAACATACCGCATCCCAGTGGGTGATAAGACAAGCGTTAGTTCAATGGAAACAGCCCAGGAGAAGAAAGCGTTTTTTTTTAAATCTGCTACTTTTCATATTTAGAGTGAGGTGGGCTGCTCTGGACAAGAGTATTCATTTATCAGGTGACCGATACATGAGCCCCAGCCATACTGTCACACTGTGTTGGATCTAAGTGATGACTGTCTACAGGTAAGGAAGAATTTCGTTAGAGCAAATCAGTAGGTCCCATCAGGCTGGCAGAAGCTGACTCAGGTTCTGTCTCTTGAGTTCACATGCCTGCCTTCCAGCAGGGAACAGCTGAAGGGAAGCTGCAGGAACCCCACTCCTAGGCCCTTCTCCTGGGGGTCTCTGCTTCCACCCCCCAGAACAGTCCTCCTTCCCTCTTTTCTGTGGAGCACCAAGCAAATCATGTCTCTGATGTGCCTCGTTCATTCCATTCCCCAAACAGGCATTTGACATTGCGGCTCTTGGCCTGTCTAAGCCAGGTTGAACAGCACCTACACGTGCCCCTGGCCCTGGGACACAGAGGTGGACAAGGCCTGGTCCCCAGACAGGAAAACTGGCCTCAAAAGAGACGGTCGCAATCCAACAATGAGTTCTGGGGCTAGAATCAGCCCAGAGGACCATGGGCCAAGAAGGGTGATGCCTGAACTGAGCCTTGAAAACTCAGCTGTGACTGAGTGGAGGCAGGCTAGGGGTGGCAGGTGGAGGGAGCAGCCTGGAAGCCCCAGGGGGGTCCTAGGAAGTGTGGGTGCACGTCACCCAAGAGGAGGCCCAAAGAGAGATGCCAGTTTCCTCACGGCTGCCGGGGGAGCTGGGCTGAGGCCAGCAGCAGGTCAGTGAGACGTGCAGGGGCCGAGGGAGCTCCAGCCTTTGATGCAAGAAGCCAACCCACCCTTAGCCCAGCCCCTCTGAGGGCCCTTTACACTGTCAGGGGCTGGGCAGTTCTGACAGTATGGAACTCACCAGGGGAAACAAAAAGGACCAGAATTCTTTACCCAGCTCAGAGTTCAGTGAGAAAACACCCTCTTGGGGCAGACTAGAACGTCTTGTGTGAGGCTTGCCGAGGTGTCTCGGCAGCTCCTAGGGCAGGCTTCCAGACCAAGATGTCTAAGGGTCGAGATGGCCATGGCCCCGAGGACGACTCTCCCCGCCCTTCTGACCCACTGAGTAGCGTTCGCCAGAAAGAGGTCCACAGATGAAAGAGGCAGAACCTTCAGGTCTTTAGCTGGCGACAGGAGAACTAGAGCAGTAAACGCAAATGTGCTCAGCCCCTGTGCTCATCCCAGGGGCAACACCAAGACACAGAAGGAGGCCAGAGCCCCAAAGGCAGATGGGAGGAAGCGTTCACATGGGGAGCTGGCGGTGTAGGGGTAAGTCCTATTCCTGTCCTCTTGTCCGCTGAGCCGGAGACAGGCAGAGGTTAAACCAAGGGCTAAAAATAAGACCTCCAAGGTTACAGAAATGTCCCAGCCCAGCCAGGCCTGGAGGTGGGCTTGCATGTTTGCTGGCCCAGTATGGCCAGCCTCAGACGTGGGGGCAGGGAGCCTTGGGGAAAGGCGCTGTCCCTCTGAGGTTGCTGGGCAGGTGGCAAGCCAGGTCGAGATGAGTGACCTCGGCTCCTCCGCTGCTACAACCCTTGCTGAGGGCGGGAGGTGCCCTTGACAGTCAGGAAGGAAGGGCAGTAGTGACACAGCAGACCACCACGGGTGCTCGGCCCCCGGGTGCCAGCGTGGCCTCAGGGCAGGCCCTGTGTTGACCCCCTGCTGTCAGCAGAGCCCTTGGTTGGGTGCTGCTAAGGAGACCCTGCTGTCCAATCCTTAGAAAGCTTAAGGCAGGCGGCACAGGATCACCTGAGGAAGAGCAGTGGATGGGGCACCTGGTGTCCTCGCTCTGTAAGCTTAGGGGAGTCACATGACCCCTCAGAGCCTCCCTTTGCTCGTATGAACAATGAGGGGTCTAAGACTTGTTGTGAGACTCAGAAGGGCCGGCAGTGGCCAAGCACCTGGCATTGGGCCCGCACAGAGACCCCCCAAAGGCATCTGCTCACCCGGGCCAGACTCGGGCCAGCTCCCCACTCCACAGCGAGGTGGACAGGGGCTGCACCCCCAGGCCCGTTTCCTCCTCTGTGTAATGGAGGCGGCAGGATCCTCTCTCTCTCCCTCTCCCGCAGTTGTAATGAGGGTCACATGGCTACCATACGTGCAAACAACGTAAAGCACCATAGAAATGTTAGGGATTGGTCTTGCATGAACCAAGCAAAACATCGCAGATAAAAAACATACTTAGGAGTGCCTACTGAATGCCAGATACTGTTCCAGGCCCTGGGAATCAAGGTAAATGGAGCTGGCTGAGCCAGCCAGAGCAAGGTTAGTGGGGGACAGGTGGGAATGGTGGCCCATAAAGAGTTGGGGGTGGGGCTGGAGGGCAGCCTGGGCCAGTAAAGGAATCACAGGTGCAGGTGAGTGGAGACCCAGGTGAGCAGAAGCCAGAACAAGGCTGCAGCGTGAGAGAGTAGGATTTGTGTCAGCTAGGAGCTGAGGGGCATAATCAAGAAAGTATTTGACAGTGCAGTTCTTGGTCTCTGTCTGGGCCGAACAGAGCAGAGGGCTGCAGAGCATGGAGAGCCGGAAAACCCTCGCTGGGACCCGCAGCCCAAGCCCCAGGGCCTCGAGCACTAAAGACTCGTCTTCAGCGATGACCGGCAGTTCTGCCTCGGGTCCAGGGTGAGAAGGAAGGACTGACATTTCCCAAAAGATTTTACAAGACATGTTGTCTTCAGGGAAGCCGATCCCACCCACGTGTGTGGCTAGAACTCTAGCCCACTCTTGGACCTTTTTCACAAAGCCAAAAAGGGCGTGTCAGGGTACGAGGAGCCCCACAGGGGCCTTTGTAGCGACCGGAAACACTTGCCCAGTCTGCCCAGGCAGTTTCCTAAGGTGGTTTCACAGCCAGGTCCCCCTGCCAGTGCGCGTCTCGCCTGCGCCTTCCACTGGCCCATCTCTTCCCGGTGGCGTCGGCGCAGGTGCCCGCAGGAAGTCAGTGTGTCGGGGCCTCCGGCTCATTGCTGCAGCCTCCACGGGGCCCCCCCAGTCCTGCAGGCCCCGATCGCACGTGTGCCCTGGACAGACCCCCACCCCCACCCCCAGTGGAACTCTGGGCCTCCCACAGAAATGCAGAATCCTGCAGGGCTTGCTGGAGGCGGAGTTGTTGTGCCGGGGCATGGTGGGGGGAGAATGTGGAAACGCAGATTCCCTCTTTACGGCAGAGGGGCTACTGACCTAAAGAACTCGGATTCCCATTCTACCCATTCCAGAAACCCCTTTCCTCCTGGACACATTACCCTTTCCTCCACTTGCACCAGGTAGGCCTGGCAGCCCCTCTCATCACAAGTTAGGGGTAGAGGACAGACTTCAGAGTCAAAAAGCCCAGTCTCCAGACCACGGCCCCTGCCACACGCTGGCTCTGTAATCTACATGGTCACCATCCTTGGCCTTTCAGACACTCGGTTTCCCTGTGGCAGATTAGGCCTGACACGCCCCTTGCCGCGCAAGGTTTTGTGAGGATTTGATGAAATCACGTGCCCAGCCTGAGACCAGCAGTGGTTCCTATTTCCCTGCAGCCTTTAATGGTCGTACAGCTGGGGCGGCGGCCCTGCCCAAGGAGAGCCTGCTCCCCAGCGGCAGTGAGGCCAAGACTGTCTTGGAGGTGAGCGAAGCATGCTCTAACGTGCAAAAGCAAAGGAGCTTGAGTTCCCAAGGACACGCGTCTCGTCCTCTCTCACCTAGCTGCCTTTTGTAGCGTGTGTGTATGTGTGTGTGAGAGGGATGGAGAGAGAGAGAGAACCTGTGTATCCCACAACACCCTTATCTCTCGAATATTCTCGTACCTAAAGCCTAGCTTCTAAATCACAATTGATCTCTGTCAACGTCAGTGATGACCCACTGTGCTGGCCCCCACTGCGCTTGCCCAGGCTCTGTCCATTATCCAGGGCTGCCGAACCGGCCTCCGCTTTGGGGCTGGGGGCTGAAAGGGACACCAGCCAGGGAGTCCACCTAGGGCAGATAAGCCACTGGGGGCACCACAGCGGCTCCCAGAGGTGGCGGGGCTTCTGCGCGTCTTGACCGTACCTCCTCTGGTCAGCGGTTCTAATTCCAGTTGGACAGCAGCTAGAAGTGGAGAAAGGCACGTGTGTCAACACCGTGGTGGAGCTAGCAAGCCCTAATTACCCAGCTCTTCAAGGCCACACGGCACAAACTGCCACCTGGTTCTGCTTAGGGGGAGTTTTCTGCCACGAGCGCGCAGGTCTGCCCGGTGCCTCGGAGAGCAGAGCCCTGAACCTTGGGAAGGGAGCGAGGCTTCTCTAGCTTCTTGACGCCGACAAAGGGCTTTCTGCCTGTCAACCCAGCTCCCAGCAGTCCCCTCCCCACTCCCTACCGCAGCTACTGGGCCTCCCTTTGGCAGGGCCCGAGGGCCTCTCTGAGCTGGAGCCTCTAGAGACGTCCTTTGAGGTAGAAAAACAAGTGGCTGAAACGTGCCTCCTCGCTGCAGCTGGGCCCCGCCCGCTGAACCTATAGAAAGGCCCTGGAGTGGATTCGGCCTCCCAGAAGAGGAAACCTGGCTCGGCTTCACCCTCAGGGCCTGTTAGAGGCCTTCTCCTCTGGGGCTTTCCACGCCTGTGAACTCGGCCCCATTCATTTCCCTGTGGTTTCATGGGAATGTCCAAAACGCTCAGCAGGTTGCAGTGAGCCCAGGGGGAGAGGGGTCAGCGCGAGGCCCGAGCGGCGGCTGGAGCACCCTCCACTCGGGCCTGCAGCGGGGTGCCCGCCGGCTGTGCATGGGCGCCCTTCCGTCAGTCTTCTGCATTTCCTTTGGTGCTCCCCCAACCTACCCACCCACCCGGGAGACTGCCTGCCTGCGGCCCCCTCCCTCCAGGCCGCCCCTTTCCGGCTCTGGCTACTAGCCCCGCCCTGGCCTGGGAGAGCGCTGCGCCGTGCTCCCTTCCCATCCCCAGCAGCTTCCGCTGTAGTGCTCCTCCGGCCACTGACTTCCCGTCTCACCGGCTCCTGGGCCCTTGCATTTTCCACCGCACTACACGCAATTAGGGGCTGCGGGGAGAGCAGCGGAGGGTGGCCAGTGCCTCCGCTCCCGCTGGCTGCTCAGCTGCAGAGAAGGGGCCATGCCCGGGCGCACAACCCTTGTGAGAGGCCCGGCGGCTGCCTTCACGGCCAATGCGAAGCCCAAGGGCTCCTGGCCCACAGTGAGGATGTGCCCAAGTGGGGAAAATTTAGTCTTCAGAAGAAATGAATTTGAAACTGGCTGGGAGCAATTCTTACCAAATTTCCAAGTTAGCAGTTTTCACCGAGAGCTAATTGAACAATCTCTGTAAGCGACCTAATTCCATTTGCAGGAGGTTTCCGCAGAGTTGCGAGGAGTGCCCTGGTGGCTGAGGGCAGAAGAGGCTGTTCTAAGTCTCTCAGTTGGTTTTGATCTTTGAAAATGTGTGCATTTTCAGGTTTGGGCAGCAGCCGTGCCACTCTGCCCTGGCTGCCTGGCTCCCCAGTCACTTCCAAAGCCACGTTCTGAGTGTTCTGGGTATGGAAAGGCTGGGTGAGTTTCTCGTCTGGTTAGCCTGGTAAAATGGATCTGGAGACGGAACATCCTTGGAGGCTCAGCCACTCTGGCCAGGCAGGGTTGAGAGTGTAGGTGCAGAGGAGCGGAAAGGCCGAGGGCCGGGGCCCTGCTGTCGGCACCACGCTGGGCCGAGACCCCGCTGCCGGTGCCAGCCTCATCCGTCGTCTCTGGGAGTTCTGTGGGAGCGCAGCGTAGCCCGCTTGGCTTGGCCAGCCCAGCGCTGACCTCAGTCTGGACTGTGCCTGCCCCAACCCTGAGTCGGCCCACGGAGGCTGCCCTGTCCCTAGACCGTATTCAAGGGGCCTCTCTTGACCTGACAGGTATGGGCCCTTCTCTTCTCTCCTGTGCCCAGTGGACTTGAGAAGACAGTTTTAGGGACAGTGCCTCGGGTGATGCTCCGCGGTTACCTGCGAGCTCGTCACACACGGTCTCCCCTGGGGTCCTCCTTCAGCAGAGGGAGGCCCAGACAAGCCTCCTCCTCTCCACCCAAACCTCTTGGGCCAGCCTCCCCTGCTGGGAGCTCACAGCTGCGAGGATACATAGCCTCTTCCCTGGGTAGCCACTTCCTGCCGGACGGTTGGTTGGTCTGGTACTGACCCCCAGCTTCTTTCCCATTAGCTCCTTTGCCTCTGAAAACATAGTCAGATCTTTTGGAAATTTAAAACAGCAAAATCAGAAAACAGTACAGAGGCCCTTCTCACCCTCTCTTCAAACTATTACCTCTTTCACCAACAAACGTATTGAGAGGAGTCCCCACTGGACCGCCTCCCTCACCCTTGAATCTTTGGTCTTCGGAACCAACTTCCCCACCCTCAGGGCTGTGGCCGCAGGCTCCTCCTTGCCGAGTCCGGTGGCCTCTCCAAGGTCCCCCTCCTCAGCTCAGGCTTTGCACGGGGCACAACTGCCCAGCTGGAGCTGTCTCCCTCTTCTTAGGCCATGTGGGCTCCTGGGCCACCTCGTCACCCTCTGAGGTCCCTCCCTCCCGCTCCCAGAGCCTCACCTTGCGTGCAGCTCCGAACTCGGGCCTGCCCTGGCCTTTCTTGCTGCCTCTGGCTGCAGCCTGCAAGCCCTCAGATTCGTCAGCTACCCCCTGACTGCGCCAGGCCTCTGGTCCCTGTGCCCCACTGCCACCGTGTGCTTCCCTTTCATGGCCGTCCTCATTCAGCAGCGCCCCCCCCCAGCTCCCCCGCACAGCCCCCATCCTGGAGTCTGGCTCCCCAGGCCCCGGAGGGCCGTCCCTGCCCTCACCTCGTAGCCCTCCTCCCCCTTCCTTTGATTCCTTATTTTCCGAATATGGCTGATGCTTGTTTTTCCCTCGTCCACACCTTTGCTCTTTTATCCCTTTCATGTGAAGTGTTTCCCTCCTCTTGGCCATCTCCTGAAACTGGTCTTAGATTTGTGGGTGTATCCCCACACACACACAAGGCCGGGGGCTACTGGAGGGCAGGCCAAGGCTTCCTGGTGGCAGCAGGGCCCGGGACATGGCAGAGGCAGCAGGGTGTCAAGGTCACACAGACTGGTGGCGAACCCAGCTGCTGGTTACGAGGTACAGGGCTTGGGCCTGATCACCTTTCCTTTCTGCACCTTAAGCTTCCCCACACATTAGAAAGGGGTGGAAGCACCTCCCAGGCTGCAGGAGGATTTAATGGGCCACACCTAGGCTGTCGCCTGTCCTCTGTCGCAGGTGCTTGTCTCTTCCCTCTCTCCCTGCACCCACCCACAGCAGCAGCTCCGAAAAGGTTTGAGGCTGAGTAAGTGAACAAACGAATGGCTGGAGGGGGGTTGGGTAAAATGACAAATACCACCAGCTTGCTGTGAGCGGGCACAGGTGCTCTGTAGACTCGGGGGTTGAGCAAAGAGCAGGGGAAGAGGCTGTAGCTTCTTTCTCGGTGCTTGGGACTGATGTCAGCTTCTTAGGCAGAGCTTTATGTTTTCAACAACCTCTAGCAGCAAGTGTTAGGGGTCAGAAGTATATGCGGGAGGGGCCCACGCAGAAAAGGGGCTTTGGGGCAGGGCCCCAGCCCTCTCAACTTCTGAGTGTGCACCATCCTGGGAGTCCTTCATCGTGCACAGATTTATTGAGCGTCTGCACTGTGCCAGGCCTCGCACTGGGCCCAGGGTAGGCGGCACTGGGTGAGGAGGGGAGATACAGCCTACGATCAAAGGGGTGATCACAGCAGTGTGGGCTAAGTGCTGTGATGGGATAGGAACGGGACACCCAGGAGGCACATAGGAGCCAGGTGGGCACCTCATGCTGCCTCCCCAGAGGAAGGAACATCTGAGAAAAAGAGATGGGGGGAGAGTGGTGTAGGATTCCAGGCTAAGGGAACAGCAGTGCAAATGGACAGAAGCAAGAAAGAGCCCCAAGAATTCAATATGGGGACTTCCCTGGTGGTCCAGTGGTTAAGAATCCACCTTCCAGTGCAGGGGACGAAGGTTTGATCCCTGGTCGGGGAACTAAGATCCCAAATGCCGTGGGGCAACTAAACCCGCGCGCTCAGGAGCCCACACGCCACAACTAGAGAGAAGCCCGCAGGCCGCAATGAAAAAGATCCTGTGGGCTGCAGCCAAATAAATAATAAATAAATAAATATATTTTTTAAAAGAGTTCAATATGACTGGAGTGTGAGGGTTAGGGGGGCAGCGAGAAGGGAGAGGTGACCCGAGCACATGACAAGAGGCGGCCTGGAGAACCTCGTTTTACTAGGAGGTGGAACTGTCCTGAGGACAGTGGTCGCCCCTGAAGGGCTTCAGGCAGGAGAGGGGTGTGACCATCCAGATTTGCCTTTGAGAGAGAAAGCATCTCTCTGGGTGTGAAGACTGAAACAGCAGGGAGTGGCTAGAAATAGGGAGGCCAGTTGCTAAGAGATGGAGGCCTGGACAGAGGTGGAGGCATTATGGCGGGAAGCGTCTAGGATCTTGCTGTATTCAGCCCAGACCCTAGGGTCGGGGCACCCAGGCCAGACACTTGCGCAGTATGCATAATAATAATGTAATATTTATTTCAAACGAGGCACTCGTCTATCATATGCCCATTTTCTTCAGGTAAATAAATTGAGATTCAGAGAGGTTAAGAAATTTATCTGAAATCACACAGCTAGCGAGTGGCAGAGCTGGGACTCAAGGCAAGCTGCTGAGCTGGTAACGACTAACCTCTCCTCCTCTCCAGTTGCCCCGGCTGTGCACTTGCAGCAGGGAAGGAGGGGGGTCAGGACACGTGAGGAGCATGCGCCTCACCATAGGACATGCCCAGCCGCCCAACCAGAGGGCCTCCTGTGGCCACGGGCACACCCAGTTTCTTCATGGACAAGGGTGGGCAGCCTTCCTCCGAAGAGGCAGACATTTTAGCCCATTTCTCTTTTAGCCACTGTCTCACCCCTGTCAGGTAGAGTGGCCTTTCCCAAACATCATCCTTTAAGATGTGACAGAAACAGTTTCAACCATCAGTGAGCAGTAAGTGCCGCATCCCGGTATCTCCTTCTCACCAAATCCTGATGCATGTTAGCATCTTAAAGGCAAAGGGATGTCCTATAATAAAAAAAATCACATGAATTAAGGCCCTAGCATTTCATATATATCTATACTTTTTTGTTAAGTAAGTAACATTAACACAGTCTGGCACACACCATTCTAGACAAGGCATCTGCTGCATGAGGAGCGTGTGTACTTGTGTGTAGCTTGCCTATGGTCTTTACCTGCCATCTGCCGGAGCAGGCGAGGGACTCTGAGGCCTCTAGGCTTGCTCACCTCCTCCCTGGGATGAGAAGCCTTCCCTCCAGCACCTGGAGGCCCAGAGCACAGGTAGGTGGTGTGCTGCGGGGTTAGTGCTGCCGAGCTTGCATCCTGGCACGGCCCCCTGGCTAGACCTTCATCTGTCTGTCGCAGCAGAGCCGGCCCAGCCCTCCAGGGTCATGGGGCCCCTGGTGGCACTGAGCTCCAGATGCTCAGCAGATGCCAGGCCTGAGACCAAGGCCCCGGCTCTGAGGATTTGGCTTGCGGTTCTGGAAGGTGATCCTGGCTGGTGGCCATTACTGAGCCCTATTTAGAGCAGTTGTCAGGCAGTTGCTGAGATCCAGCGCCCGCGCCCCTCCCCTGCAGAGGGGAGTGAGCTCATGCCTGTGCCGCGCTGGGGCGGGGGCTGGGTTATGATCAGGGCAGGTACCCAGACCAGGGAGCAAGTCTGAGGCCAGGGCAGCGTGCAGGGCTCCATCCCCGCTTGGGTTTCACACCCCAGTCGGTACGTGCAGTTTGCTCTCAGAGGACATCCTAACCACCCAGGACAGCTTGGAGCATCTCTGAGCTCTGGCTGCGGGCCTGGGCATGCAGCTCTGCCCCTCAGAGGCAGGAGGCGATCAGGGTGAAGGGGTGCTTGCTGACCGGTCAGCTGTTGGGAGCGCCTCTTCTCATCAGCCTGCCTTCCCTCAGAGCGCTGTTCACTCTCCCTGACTGAGCAAAGCCTTCAGCCCCAGAGCCGGCTTTGGCCAAGGAAAAACACACCGAATGGGAGCCCAGAGACCCCTGGACCTTGGGCCGCAGGGCTGCAGTTTATAAAGTAAGGCTCCTTCCTGCCCAGAAGTTGCTGGGTTCTAAGCTGCTCCTGCCACGTCCCAGGTCCTGCGGCAGGAAGATGCTGGGCGCCCCCTGCTGGCCTATCCGGGAACTGACCCGTGAGGAGGACCTGTGGAGCCCCGTAGGAGCGGGCCCCTTTGCTGGCCCAGATGGGAGCAGCGGTACCCACCTACCCACGCCCCAGTACTGGCCAGCCCGGCTCCCCTTCCAGATGCCCGGCCCCGTTTCTGACGGTGAATCCTGAACTCATTGCAATCTGGCTGCTGATCGCTTGCCTTTCCCTTGGCCTTCCTGTTGCCACGCTGCGTGGGGGGACCTGCGCCATCGTTGCTGCACCCTCCCAGGCACCCCAGGGCTGGACGGGCTCGGGCTCCAGGCGCTGCTCTGCTTTCTCCCGCCCACAGGCTTGCGCTTCCTCCCCGCCCCGCCCCCCACCTGGGGGTGTAAGAAGGACTTTGCGGACAGCTTGTGGGGAGACGGTCCCTGCAGCTATCCTAGGACACTAATGAGCTGTGGCAGCACCGAGGGATCGGGCTTACTGCTGTGCCACCTCCCTGTTAGGTGACACTGACATTTTTCTGGGAGGCATGGGCCGTATCTCTGAACTGTCTTGGAGGGAGGCTGCCCTCTTAACTCCCGCCCCCTGTCCTGAGGGGCGGGCTGAGACACTCAGGGATGTGGAGCCCCCAGAGGTACGAAGGGACCTGTCCAAGGTCAGCCCCTGCGACCAAAGCTTCGCAAGACTTTCAAGGTAACAGGAGCGCACTTGTTTTTCTCTCACCAGCCTCAGGTGACTCGTGGGACCGTACTGGGGGTCGCTGGAGTAGCAGCTTGACTGAGGACTGTTATCACTGCCTGGGGCTTCGGGTATCAGCTCCACCCTGCTGTCCCGTCCCTGGGTCCTCCTCCTATGTGAGATCCTGAGGCGGGAGAGCCCCTGCAGGAAATAGGAGCTAGAGCACAGCTCCTCATTAGGAGGCTCCCTGAACATTCAGTTCCTTTGACCCAAAGGGGTGGGGGTGAGGTTAGAGAGGGCGGGGCACAGGCTGGAGCCCCCGCCCCTCCAGCCCCGCGCTGCTGCTTGCCCTGCCCTATCCTGAGCTCACACAACCCTCCTATGGGGCCATGCTGTCCCCTGCTGGCCGCGCTTGCAAAACGCAGCCCAGGGTCAGCCCCAGCGTTACAGGTGCTCCCTCCTCGCCCAAGCCTGAAGCTGAACTAGACCGCAGGGCTCCAAGGAGCAGCCTGTGTGCCCCCGGCCCACAGTGATACTGGGACTGCATGGGGAGACGAGTCTGGAACCGCCCGGCACACAGTCACGTGTGCTGAGTAGGCAACAAACGAATGGCTGAATTGTGCATCTGAAGCATTTACGTAATGATGCTCTGCAGGGTCTGACCAACAGCACGCAAGGCATCAAGTCAGACATCAGTGTAGCAGGACTTGAGACTCCTCTCGAGTTGACAGGATCTAAATGTGAAAACCAAGTGTGAAGAGTCACATGGCGCTAGACTGTGACACAGGCGGCCCCAGACAGGCTGACCCTTGTCGCCAGGTACCTAATCAGGCAGTGAGTACCCAGGAGGGACGGAGATGCCCTTCAGGGAAGACATGGAAAGGTCAAAGGAGGGTGACAAATGGCAGGGATGGAAATCACAGGGCACCACGCAGCTTGCAGGATCTTAGCTCCCCAAGGACCAGGGATTGAACCGAAGCCATCGGCAGTGAAAGTGCGGAGTCCTAAACACTGGACCGCCAGGGAATTCCCAGCACCTCCCGTGTCTTGAGGCTGACGTCACGCCAGGCACAGGGTCTGCCCTTGAAACATGTTTTACTCCTGTTGGTTTGCACAACCACACTGTGAAGCACGTGCTGCTATTATCCCTGTTCTACATTCAAGAAAATAGAACAGAAAAGGTCGGTAACTTGTGCAGGGTCCTACAGCAAGAACATGCTGGAACTAGGATGTAGGCCTCGCTCAGGAGGTTTGGTGGTCGGGTTCCAGCGCATGAACTCGAGGGTTTTTAGCAGGAAGTGATATGCTCAAGGACAGGTTTTGGGGTGGGAGGCAGGATGGCCGCTTAAAAGACCGTTGCTGCAAAACCCAGCGGGGAATGAAGCAGCTCACTCTACACACAGGGCTCCTGCATGGCGGAAGGGCCACTGAGACCCGACCCTTGCAGACCTTCACCCAAGCCCTTCCCCATGGTGGGTGGTAGGCTGGGGGTCGGCCCACCACGGTGCCCGCACAGGAGGAGCTAGGAGTGCAGGCCGTGGGTGGGCCTCCTCCCGAGGCCCAGGCCGGGTCCTGGTGGTGCCTGCCCTGGGGCATTGCACAGCCCTTCTTCCTCACAGGTGGGCTTTGCAAGGAGACAGACGTGCTCTGGGTGACAGCCCGGCAGACCAGAGCCACCCCTCAGCGTGGAGGCCCAGCCTGGGGAAGGCGGGGCTCTGCCCACTCACACTCTTGTCTCCCCGCTGGCTGTTTCTTCCCAAGAGCCTGGGGAGCAGACGAGGCTAACCCCAAGCATTGCCCACACCTCCAGAAGGGGACGTTCATTTCGGGCCTCCAGCTGCTGCCAGGCCTGCCAGAGTTTCCTCCCCGACCTCTCCTGCCTCTGTGGGAGAAGCATGGGCTTGACATACAGCCCAGGGCTTCAGGTTCAGGGCTGGGAAGAGGCTCCCCTAAGCTGGGCAAGGCCCTGAGAGTCTCCCCAAGGGAGGAGGCTTTCCCCACGCAGGGCACCAGCCCACACCCACGCCCCTTCCTGGAGGCTTCAGCTCTCATACACGTGCCTGATCCACTTGTCCTCTGCGGGCGCCCTGAGCGGGACAGCAGCACGTGGGCTTCCTGCCCCAGATCAGGGGGCTAAGGGTGGTGCTGACCTCAGCACTGTGATGCAGCGTCGTCCTCTGCCTGCACACTTCTGCCCTCCCCCATCAGTCCCTGCTGCTCCCTGTGACTCTTGGCCCGCTTTGGAGCCACATCCATTCACACTCATGGACCCTGATCACACTCGGGCGAAGCAGGCCTGGAGGGTTGACTCCTAGAAGGATGGCTCTGTGGTTTGAACACCTCAGCAACGCCTTTGTCTTGTCCCAAAATGCACGGCTTTCCTCTTGCCCTCTGTGACTCTCCTGTTCATCCTCAGAAACACTCATCTTTCCAGGGGGGAAAAGAAGCCACGTACTCCTGGGAACGGGGGGCCCTGGGTCTGCGCGCCTGCCTCTGAACGCCCCCCTGCAGAGTCCTCTGGCTTCTCATGGCCTGCCCGGGCATAGTGTTTTCTTACAGCTGGACATGCCCCCAAGTGTTCTGGGAAGCTTAGTCATTCAGCAGAGATCTTTACTGAGCACCTTCTCTGGGTCAGGTGAGGTCCCAAGCACCAGGGCTACAGCGGGGAATAAGACAGGCACCATCCCTGCTCTCCAGGATCCCCATCTAGTAGGAGACCGCACGAGCTAACACATCAGCAGAGAAGAGTACAGACTGCTTAGTGCACTGAGGGGCGTGAGCCGAGGAATGAGGAGGAGGCAACTTGCAGGAACAAAGTAGATGGATGCCGGGTGGGGGGGGGGGGCAGCTTGAAGCTGAGACAAGTGTGCAAGAGAGCCAGCTAGCAGAGAAGCAGGAAAGAACGACCCCCGCGGTCCGTCCCCACTGCAGGCTCGTGGAAGAGTTCATGCTCTTGGCCAACATGGCTGTGGCCCGCAAGATCCACTGCACCTTCCCCGAGCGAGCCCTGCTACGGCGGCACCCCCCACCCCAGACCAAGATGCTCAACGACCTGGCGGAATTCTGTGACCAGATGGGGCTGCCCATGGACTTCAGCTCTGCAGGGGCCCTCAACGTGAGTGCTGGGAGCACAGGGGCCGGGGAGGCCCTGCTTAGGGGAGGAGGAAGAAGTCCTGGGAGCCGGGCCCAGCAGCCTCTGCATCCCACCAGGGTCCGTTACCCTTTAGCCAGATCCCCACCCCCACCCCAAGGGAGAGGGGAGGGCCTGGGGACAAAGCCTGTAACTCACGGGGCCTGTGCGGGGGGAGCCCGGGAGACCGAGGGAGTCCCCTCAGGGCTCAGCTGTGGGCAGGGGTCCTGTGGCCACGGATGGCCCGGGCTCGGACCCAGAGGCTTCAGTAGGGGCTGGGATCATTGGAAGCCAGAAGCTGTTTTCCACCTGGAACTGAGCAGCATGGGGCTCAGGAATCCATGGCCTCGGCTCTCATTGCACAGGAGGGAGACTGTCCCCATCTGTGCTCCAGGCCAGCTAGCTGGACATGGAAGGACTGATCTCAAGCCAGGACCCTCGAGGCAGACCCAGTGTGGGACACAGTCTGGGGGCTGCGGCCCCCCTGCACCCCACCCATGGCCATCTGAATAGGGCTGGGCCCCTCGGCTGACCTTTCCTCCCCAGGGCCAGATGATCAGTGGGTGATGGGGCCCCAGAGCCTCTCCCCAAGCCTGACTGCGTATCACATGGATTCCTTCCAGAAAAGTCTGATGGAGACATTTGGAGATGACAAGTACTCACTGGCCCGGAAGGAGGTGCTCACCAACATGTGCTCCCGGCCCATGCAGGTAAGGGAGGGCCAGTCCTCCATCCTCCGCCTTCTCCCTGGAGCACCCATGCCTCCGCGGGCTCGGAGAACCTTAGGGGAGGTTTGGAGAGGTGCCCCCGGGCAACACCCAGCACAGGAAGTCCCTGGGCTCCTGAGCTTGACCGGCTGCCTCCTGCCCAGACTCGCCTGTGGGCTCAGTTAGAGGAGACATTTCAAGCCCCGCTGCCCTGCTGCCCCCCTGCATGGCCTCTGGGGCTCTGTTTCCTGGCAGCAGGCGGGGAGCCACGCTAGGGCACATCCCAAGACTCCAGGGCCCGGACCCCACAGACCAGACCAGCTCGGGCAAGGGAATGGGGCCTGGTCAGCAACTCGTGGCCAGATGGGGACCCTGGAGGGGAGAGAGAACATTGGTCTCCCGGAGCAGCCTGCACAGGGGGGCTGTCCTTAGCCCCCACTGTGGCCTGTGGGCCCCGGGCAGAGAAGTCTCCCTGTCGCAACCGGTCGGGAGACGGGGAAGTCAGGCCGTGAGGCTGTGTCTGCAGCTAGAAGACAGGCCGGCCGCCTGGGAGGCAGACGGTGGGCTTGCTCCTGGCAGCCAGTCGCAGCTCTCCGAGGCCGTGCTTCAGCCCCTGTGGGGCTGAGCATCTTGGGAAGGAACCACCCCCGTGGACTGTCAGGTCAGCGGGAGCTGTGGATGCTAATGGGTCCAGCGGTGGGCCGCAGCCCGGCCTGGGAGCAGTGAGAGACCATTGTTCAGGGGCTCAGTCACTGGGCAGATTCAGTCTGTTTCCCAAGAGCCAGATTGTCTCAGCTGGTCACAACCAACTTGTTTTCTGAGACCTCACAGCTCTGCCAGGAATGGGACCATCAGGTCCGTTTGGGTCTGGCTGCCGTTACCCTGCCCGCCGTCACCGATGTCTGTCCCGCACCAAGCACTGTAAAGCACCCCCCATGGAGAGGGGGGGCGTGTGTCTCTGGCCACTGGGCTTGACACCACATACAGGCCCAATGGAGCTGCCGTTCCCTGCCCCCAGCCTCTGGAAGCTATCCACCTCTAAGGCCAACCCAGCCCCGGAGCTCCAAGGAAAGGAGCCCTCTCCGGAGTCACCCAGAGCCTGAAAAAGACCCGACTTCTCCTGGCCTTGCCTGCCAGCAACCTCAGAGGCCAGCCTTTGCCTGGGGATCTGATGTGAGGGAGTGACCAGAGTGACTGTGGTGCCTGGTTCCCTGTCTGTCCCAGTTCTGGGTCCTCACCCATCCCACGCTGCCCAGAGGCGCCTTCGCCACCCAGGAAGGGAGCCGGGGCCCTCTGCCCTCCTCAGCCCAGCTCGTCTGGGGAACTGGGCCACTTCTGAGAACAAGGTCCAAATATGGCTCACAGTGGAGGCTGCTCCCTCCCCCAGTGACTTACCCGAGATGTAACCCAGGGCCCAGCGGGAGCTGGAAGGGAAGCAGAGTTGGGTAGCTGAGCAGGGCACCACCAGCTGCGTCCTGGATTCCAAGGCCGTCACGCACAGAGTAACCGGAGCCGGCTGTCCATTTGTGTGAACACACGGGAGGGTGTGAGGGTGAGCAAGTGGCAAGGGAGGGAGCGAGCGAACACACGAGGGTGTGACTTTGGCTCTGGCAGAGGAGCCCGGTCACTTGCTCCCAGGCAGCTGCGGGTCCTGGATCCCCAGCCCTGAGAACTCGGGGAGCGCAGGGCAAGCGGCTTCAGGGCCCGTGGCCAAGGCTCCCAGCACAGCTGCACCGCGCCGGCCAGGCGGGCCAGGCTGTTTGCTGGGCCCCTAGAGAAGCTCAGCGTCTCTCCTTGGGCCACAGTCCTAACTCCTGCCCTGCAGGAGGGCCTTTTGAACTCAGAGCTCTGGGTCTGGGTCTCAGCACAGGTTGTCAGGGACAAGAAGGGCTGAGGCTGGGAGACTGGCCAACAGCTGCCTCCCTTGGCTGGTGAGAGGTGGAGTACTGGGGGCACAGAGGTGCTGGGGTGCGGGCGTGGCCTTCAGCAGGGCAGGGATGAGGACGAGAGGGCAGGAGGTCGGCTTAGACCAAAGACTGGACCAGGGCCAGAGAGGAAGAGCCAGGCGCCCGTTTTGCTCTGGGTGGAGGGCATCCTGGACCTTCTCTCCTACCTCCCGCTCTGGCCACGTGGTGGTGTTGGGCTTTGTGTCCTGGCGAAGTCCTGCAGCCCCCGGTCCGGCAGGCCCACGGGCTTTCTCTCCTGCTCCCCATTTCAGTGTAGCTCCCCCAGCCCTGTCCTGGGGAGGGGGCCAGACAGAAACGATCCCTCCTCCTGGTTCCTGGCAGTGACAGCCCTTAAGACTCAGCAGTGACCGGCTGTGGAGGAGGATGAGTTCCAGCCCCTCCCCTCTGCCCTCTCCCCTCCCGTCCCCTCCCCGAGGGCTTTGGTGGCAGGTCCCCCAGGGCTCTGAGAGAGGAGTCCCTTCAGCATCCTAAGGGTTCCCAGCAAGAAACACACAGCCTCTCCCCCCGGCCCACTGCATTTCCGGTCATTGGCAGAGGGGCTCTGGGCAAGACCTGCCCTGGCCCTCAGCAGGAGAGGGGCAAGGGCACCCACGGCTCCGCCCAGTCTCAAGGCAGCCCCAAGGGTCCCCTCACACAGAGCAGCCCCTGACGTCCTCGGGCCTGCCCGGCTTTGCTCGGCTGCCCGCAGCCTGGGAGGTGGGTCCACGCCCCCAAGACTGCCCCTCGTGAGGCTCTGAGTGTCCCCGGCTCGCGGAGCGCGCCCAGCCTGCGCCCAGCCTGGCCAGGCTCTGAGGCCCCGCCCACCTCCGCAGGTGGCCTTGTACTTCTGCTCGGGGGCGCTGCGGGACCAGGCGCAGTTCCGCCACTACGCCCTCAACGTGCCGCGCTACACGCACTTCACCTCGCCCATCCGCCGCTTTGCTGACGTCTTGGTGCATCGCCTCCTGGCCGCCACGCTGGGTAAGGGGTGCAGCACAGGGGGCGGTGCCAGCCTGTGCCCAGCTAGGGGCTACTCCCCCCCCAGAGTGGGTGCCCGGCGGCCAGAGGCCACACTGCCATGACTATGAAGGCCCCAAGGGGTGGGCAGCCCAAGCAGTAGGGGAGCCTGTGCCAGAACCTCCCCTGTGAGCACGTGCTAGGGGCTCAAGGGCCCTCACCGTGGCAAGCCCCCCTTTCTCGGCCCTCCCAAGCTGGGCATCAGGGAGGCCTCAGCTCTGCGTGGGGCTCCCAGGCCCCATCTGACCCGGGCCAGGGGCACCATGCTGCCCAGAACCCCGCCAAGGCCGGCACACACAGAGCTCCCGCCAGTGGGCCCCCGACCACTCTCTGCCCAGGCTACAGGGAGCCTCCAGATGTGGAGCCCGATGCCCTGCAGAAGCAGGCTGACCACTGCAATGACCGCCGCATGGCATCCAAGCGTGTGCAGGAGCTCAGCACCAGCCTCTTCTTTGCCATCCTGGTCAAGGTGAAGCCACCAGCCTGTCGTCCCTCCCCTTCCCTCCACCCCACCTTCCCGCCAGGGCACCTGCTCACAGGGAGGGCTCCAGGAGTCCGGGGCCTTTGGCAGCTGGGGTGGGCCCTGGGGGGAAACTGCATCCCCTGGCCGAGCCTTGGCTGGAGCCCTGCCCTGCAGGAGAGCGGCCCCCTGGAGTCGGAAGCCATGGTGATGGGCGTCCTGAGCCAAGCCTTCGACGTGCTGGTGCTGCGCTACGGGGTACAGAAGCGCATCTACTGTAATGTGAGTACCGGGCGCTGCCAGGGCCAAGGTTAGGGGTGCTCTGGGCAGGCAGAAGGAGCACCGAGCCGCGTCCACTTAGCACATTCCCTTCCCACCTGCCTGTCCCTGTTCCCACTGCTGGGTCTCCTCCCTGTTTCCCCAGCATCTGGGGAAACAGCCCTTGGTAGACACACGAGCAGTGACACTGCGCCCCTCGCTCAGCTGTGGGTTGTGCTGGCACCAAGTTCACCCAATGGGTCCTGCCGAGACAGCCAGCTGCGCCTGCCTGGGATCAGGGATCCAGGCGAGGGTCAGGCTTGGGCCTCTTTCCCAAGGACTTGAGCAACCAGAGATCAGGTCCATCCATAACCAGTATAGGAAGCAGGGTAGGCAGGCTCTGGGAGATTTTTTAAAGGAACATAGGGGAAGGAAAGACCAGAGAGAATGGTCCGTGGCCACTCTGGAAGCTATGTCCCCTGAAAAGAAGGAAGAGGCTAGCCCTTGCCTTGGTCCTGCCCTGGGGGGTGCTTCATTCGAGATTCTTTCCAAGGGTACTTGGTGCCAGTCTAATGCCACCTGAGGGACCTGTTCCAGCTGACCTTGTGGTTAGTGAGTCACCACCTGGCCCCTGAGCTTGGCTTTGAATTTCCCAACGCCCAGAGGACCTTGGGGAGTGCGGAACGCGGCACATAGTGTGGAATAAACATGGTATGAAAGAAATGGATTAAAGCAGGAGAGACAGAATGGAGTCCAGCAGGAATCAAGTCGGGCTCTCGTCCTGAAGTTCAGTGAATAGCATGGAGTTCAGGTCTAGATCGCCTCTGCTCACAACCCAGCCCTCAGTCTGTGCTAACAGACCCAGGGCCGGTAGGGGCGGCAGCCCTCCAGCCTCAGGTGCCCGGTCCACCTCGACCCTACAGGGACGGTCCCTGGTGAGGCAGGACAGACCCACCACCTGCCCCGAATAACACGTGGAGCCACCGGTGCCCCCCGGCCCCCGCCCGTCAGTGCAGGTGGCCCCTCAAGGCCGCCCAGAAGCTGGCCAGAGGCAAGAGGCGAGGGTGCGGGCCATCCCCCATCAAAGGTCAAGCAGCCACTGTCAGGCAGCAGGGCAGGGAGCTCCCTTGAGGCCAGTCAGAGGTGGGCCAAGGCCGGGGGCTGCTTCCAAGCACTGGGGGCCTTGCAGGGTCAGAGATTAAGAGGCGGCGCCTAGAGCCCGGGTCCTGAGGTGCAGGTGTGTGCACCCCCAGGCGCTGCCCCTGCAGTCATACCGTTTCCAGAAGGTGGGCAAGAAGCCGCAGCTCACACTTGTCTGGGAGCCTGAGGACGCGGAACAGGGGCCGGTGCAGCAGGTCAGACCCGGGGGTGGGGCAGCTTTTCCGGAGCGCCACTGGGTCCCCGTCTACCCCACTCTTGGCGAGCGCCCCCCTCCTGCCTCCTGGGCGCACTCCCTGGGCCTCCCCTCCTGGGCTCCCCCTACCCCCGGCTCCCAGCTGCGATTTCCGGCTCTACCCAGCAAGGCCGGCAGCGGCTCCCCGTCACCACTCCTTGGGCCTAGCCTTCTGGCAGCACCTTCCTTCCCCGGAATCACCCACCCCGGGGGGAGGCAGCGGCCTCTGCCTACCTCCCTAAAGCAGGGCCCTTAACTTCGGGTGTCCTTTTGAGAATCTGATGGACGCCGTAGACCTCCGACCCAAGGAAACAGCTTTTTACCTACGACACGCTTCAAAGAGCAGACCCGGACCCCAGTGGTTTCTCCCTGGCGCTGAGCGGCCCCAGCAGGCATTGCCCACAGCAGCGCGTGGCTCCTCTGCTTCGCACCGGGACCCCACGGCCTCAGCCCTGAACAAGCTCCGCTTACAGACGGGCCAGTGGAGGCCTAGGGAGGCAGAGCGAGGGACCCCGGGGCCCGGCTGGGTGGACAGCCCCCTGGGCCGCCCCCTCACCGGCACCCGCGTCCCCTGCTGGGCTCTGCTCTGCCTCAGGTCGTCAGCATCTTCAGCCTGGTGGAGGTGGTGCTGCGGGCAGAGGCCACGGCCCTCAAGTACAGCGCCATCCTGAAGCGACCCGGCACCGAGGGCCTCCTAGACTGGCAGGACGAGCAGGGCGGCCGGGACCTCGCGGAGGAACAGGACTGAAGCCGCCAGCTGGCCCACCCCTCCCCCACTCCCGTTAGGAATAGGAACTTCGGGCACCAACGCGGATTCTTAATTTGGTTTTTAACAACTCAGGGTTTTGTTTTTATTTTTTCATTCTATTTTATTTTTGCAGCTTGGTTTTCAAACTGGAGGGGGAGGGTGGGGCTGGATGGAAGGCTGTGGGCTGGCCGGTGCTCAGCAGCGCAGAGCTAGACCTGGTCCTCCTGGGAGGGCAGCGCCCCTTCTGCCAGCTTACCCACTGCCCTCCCGTGCCCAGGAAACCAGGGGTTTTCAGTAAATCAGAGTCATGGAATAAAATCAAGTGTGAGTGCTGCCTGGTGTGTGGGGCACCGGGGTGGCCAGGGTAGTGGGGTGCCCCTTGGACCCAGGACGGGGGACCTGGCCCGGGCTCCACCCGTCACAGCTGAGCTGGGGTTGCCACCCTTGGGAGCCTTCCTGGCAGTTCCAGGATGATTCACAGAGCTGGCCGCGTGGCAGATTGATGCCAGCGCCTCATTCTGGCTGATTAGAAACGGAATTAGTATGCAAGACGGCAGGCTCACCCGTCACTGCGCCGCATGTAGCTGTGTCCATCCCCACCCCAGCACTTCCTCTCTGCCGGCTGCCCCCGCCCCCACCGTGGCCCCAGGACGGGGGCTTGGGCCCTGTGCCGCCCACCCCCGCTTCCAAGGCCGGAGCTCTGGGTGGCCCTGTCCACCTTCCTTAGGGGGGAGCCAGCACCCCAGCATCTCCTGTCCCGATCCTGTGCCCTGGCAGCAGCAAGGGAGCCTGGGGGCAGAGCGAGGCCTGGCCCTGCCCGAGGGGAGGGGCCCCCAGACCGGCCTTCCTGACCAGAGACGGGCAGATGTGCTCCTGGTGGCCCTGGCCTGGCCCAGTCGACTGCCTGCTATCTGCCTGAGCACCAAGTGATCCTTGGGGACCCAGGGGCAGAGGTGGGAGGCCACCGCACTTGGCTCTCTCCCCGGCTGGTTTGACCTAAGCCTGTGCTTCTTGTTTCCCCAGCAGACTAGAGAAACACAGGTTGGCTTCCCCAGGAGCTGCCAGAAACTAGGGTGAAAACCCCATGGGGACCAAGGTCCCAGTTCCACCAGGCTGTTTCCTGGGGTGTTGGTATTAACAAGTTCACTTGATCTGATTTCAGTGAATTTTCTTCAAAGGAAACTTCAATGGAGCACCTTGTAGGAGGGCTTCGCCATGGCTGGAGTGGTGACTGGGCCTGGCTGCCTTGGTCTCGGCCACCGGCCGGCCGTGGCTCACATCCCCCCAGCACTGGGCCGGGTGCCAGAGGGGGACAAAAGAGACATCACTGTGCCCGCCCTGAGTTCCCTTCTCTCCTCCTCCAGCACCTTGACCAGCCTTCGGTCTGTCCATCCTGCCACCCCCAAGACATCCCAGAGGCTACCGTTCCCTCTCTGCTCCTGCCCCAGAGCCTTCTAGAACCAGCTATCTGGAAGGGAAATGGTGAGGGTCCAGTGGTTTGGTATTTGGATGAAGAGGTTTCTGGGTGCTTCTGCAGCCCGGGCAGCCAGGCATCCCGGCCCTGCCCTCATCCTCTCACCTGCCCGCCCTCTGAGGAGCAGAGCCCCTCTCTCCACGTGCTGTCCCCCAGGGCCTCCCGTGGAGCCTGGGAGCTGAGGGCAGAGCAGAGCCCCACGGAGGGGCGCCCTCAGGATGGTGGTGGGCCAGCATGCTGGGCCCTCTCTCGGGCAGCATGGACGCAGGCTGGACACCCTTCCTCACGGCCCCAGCGCCCCAGACCGTGGTAAATCGTAGCCAGCTTGGTCAGCAGGGAAGACCGTTGCTGCCTGGACTTGCTGGGGAAGCACAGGCTGGCCTCGCCCTGATGGCCCTAGAGCTGGGGGACCCATAGCAGCCCCGGCACCTCCACCCCATTTGACAGAAGGAGGAACTGCACCCAGAGAGGAGGTAGGTCTCTGGCCAAAGTGACACAGCCAGACTCTGCCCAGCCAGGTACAGGGTTCAGGCATCTGCCCTCCCCCAAATGCCCTGCCTGTGGGCTCAGAGCAAATGGCCCAGCGCTCTTCCCCACAACGTCAGCTGCGTCTTTCACCTGCATCTGCTCACTCAGCAGGTGTCCTTGACACCACCCGCGTGCAGGGCGCTGGCCAGACACACGTCCATGGTCCAATGAGGGAGACAGCCCCCTGTGGCCCCTCGCTCAGGGGACTGTTGATAAAGGGGGTGATGAGACCCAAATCTCATCAAAAAGGAAGCCGTGGTCGTTCCTTCAGCTGTCCCAGAGCACCTGCACATGTCCTCAAGGGGCCACCTCCGGTCGCCATGGGGGAGGGAGCCGTAGACGCAAATGATGTCACTGCAGGACAAGGTTCTAGTGAAGTTCAGAGGCTGGGGTGTGTGTTCCCAGCCGTGAAGGGTGGGTGCTCAGAAGAAGAAAGCGCCCGCAGCCGGCCCACATGGGCGAAGAAACTGAGGTTCGGAGATTCCTGACCTGAGCCGTGAAGGGTGGAGGTCACTAGGATCAGAGGGTGCCCAGAGGACGGGCAGGGAGGTGCTAGCGAGGTAGGAACGGGGTAGATCCCCACTGACCCTTATGGCAGCCAGAGAGTGTGCCCTGTGTGCTGTGGGCCATCAGAGCCCCGGGGGAGGATTCTCATCAGGGCCGTGACGCGATATGACCTTTGTCCTTCACTCATTTATCAACAGCAGTGAGTGCCTTCGATGTGCCGTGTCCTCTGGGAGCTTACGGTCAGGAGGGGAAGTCGCCTTTCTAGTGTGGCAGGTGGTGGGGACGGTGTTGATGGCAGCGGAGGAAAAGCAGTGCTGAGGAGGGGGCATAGGTGGCAGAGACGTCCAGGAACCGCCCGGGGCTACTTGTGGGCACGGCCCCAAGGCAGGAGTGGGCTTGGTCGGTGAACGGGGCCAAAGGGCCTCAGGGGCCCTGTCTCTTTATGGGACCTGCTCCCCAGCTTCTAGCCCATCCCTCCCACCTGCGTGGGTCCCCAGGAGCCACCATTCTGTACCACGACATCTCTGATGGGACCCGGGGTGGGCACCTGGCCCATTCTTTCCTGGGGTCTATCCTAACTAAAATTGGGAGAGGGTGTCACTGTCTCCCCAGGATGGTAGTCTGCAAGACATAGAAGCTCATGTTTCCAGAAAGTCACCGTGAAGGAAACAGTGTACACCAGGAGGAAGGGAAGCGGTCTCAGAGAAGGGAGACGGAGAGCCTCGGAGGCACCGGGTTTCCCGCACCGCAGGAGACCCAGCGGCGCCTCCGTGTGGTGGGCTTTTCCGCCTTGTGGTGGTTCACAAACCGTGAGGAGGCTTTCCATCAATTCCCTTCCCCCTAAATCTACTTCACACCTGGTTTCTTTCCTTTTCAACCAAGATAGGAGTCTTCCTGTAGCCTCAGGATGTTACCAGAGGGATCTTGGGTGCCCTCCCCCAGCAATCAGCAAAGCCCATCTACTGACATTGGTTGTGGTAAAGGTTTTTTCAGGGGCCAACCAAGGAGAAAGGGCAACTCATGCTCAAAAGACCCAAGCTCCCTGATGGCTTTCAGGGAAGGGGTTTTAAAGGCAGCAATACAGGGTGAGGGTTTGCAGGTACATGATCAGATTGTGGACTTTCTTCTGACTGGTTGGTGGTCCGGGTGCTATTTCAGGAATCTTAAGCATCAACCTTCTGGTTCCAGCCAGTCTGGGGTCTAAGTGCTTGTCCTCAGTAAGTAGTTACCATCCTCCACCTGGGTGGGAGGGTCTTCATTCCTGCAGAACACCTCAAAGATTTGTATCAGATGTATAGTCCTTGAGAAGGAACTAGATGTCCTGTGACTCTATTGTCTAAGCTATTGTTACTTTTCTTGCTTGATGGCTTTCCTCTGTTTCTGCATTCCCTCACTTTTCTAATTAGTAACCACTTGTGTCTGTTCTTTGGAACTCAGGGAAGGCCTAGGAGACTTTATTCCTACAAACAAGAGATGGGGGACACAGCGGGGCTTTTGTACCCAGAAAGGGCTCGTGGGTCCTGCTCAGTTTCAGTTCCCCCTTTTCTTTGATCCTCCTCAATCCTGAGGGGAACAGGGACAGGACGAGAAAGGGAATAAAGTTTTGGATGGAGACGTTCATCATAAACTCGGCAGCGGAACTCAGTTTTAGGGGGACTTGGTTTCAAGGACCCTACCTGTTCTGGCCCCTTGTCCTGTCCAGCCACCCCGGCTAAAGTGTCCCAGAGTAAACACAAGGTGTTCCCTTCAAGGCCTGCAGCCCAAATTGCAAGTTTGTGATCAAAGAAACTATTGTTGTTTAAGTTTGTTTGGGGATGGTTCATTGCACAGCCATAAAATGCAGAATATCAACAGAATAGAGCAATAAATATAGCTTAAAATTGAAAAATGAAGAAGTATGTGATTTAGAAACTGGTAAATATCAAAATTAAAATCTAAGAGGGGGGAAAATGGTTGCCTCGGAGATGGGAAACTGCAGTGAGGGAGACAGGAACCTGCTGTTTTGTTTTATTGTAACAAACCTTATGGATCTATTTGATACTTTAAACTACATTCATGTATAACTTGGATAAAAATCAAAACTAAAACTAAAAACAAAATTTTTTTTCCTTTTTTTCTTTCTTTTTGCTTAGCA
>NW_006789568.1:1497631-1512623 GCF_000442215.2 Lipotes vexillifer
GAATGGATCTACAATTGGTTTAAAAGGCTTCTTGTACACTCAGCAATGGGTGTATGAAGCAGTCCATTATTCCAGCAACTAAGATAAAATTGCTGCTGACACGACCTGATATTCCCACTCAGCTAAAATGCTGCCTAAGGTTTTTTACTTAAAGACTCAGGTGACAGCCTTGGGGGTGACGAATCCCGGTTGCCTCAGTGGAGCCCCTAAGGGGCCTTGTTTATTCTGTGTCTGAGCCCAGGCTTGGGCGCCCAGGGTGAGGTGCCAGCCAGGCAGGAAGCAGCCTGCAGGTGAGGCTGCCGGCCCAGGTGTGGCGGCTCCGCAGAAGAGCTGAGCCTCAGGCCCTTCCTGGAGGAGTTCCTGGGTCTGAATCCCGGATTCCAGGGTTATTTGGAGTTGGGGGGTGTGGGTTAGGTGTTGAAGCAGATTAAAGATTTGAGGCCTGGTGAATGGAAGGAGGAAGATGCCTTTCACAACAAAGAAGGCTCTGGAGATGGAGGAGGGTGTCTTCAGCACCTGCACATAACTTAGTATGGCAGGATAATCTCTTTGAACCTTGTCTTTTTATGGGGTTTTGTGGTTTGGGGATTTTTACTATGTAGGAAGCCACTTTAGGGGGGAAATACATTTCAATATTTCACTTTTTAAAGTTATTATTTATTTATTTATTTGGCCACACCATGCAGCATGTGGGATCTTAGTTTCCTGACCAGGGATCATACCTGTGCCCCCTGAAGTGGAAGTGCTGAGTCTTAACCACTGGACCACCAGGGAAGTGCCTTAAAAAGTTATTTTACTTAACCAGGTTCATGAATTGCATTGATTCTTTAACGTTCTTAAATTGTACCTTGCTCAGTTCTGGAAAGCCGTCAGCCAAATACTGAAAAAGCAACAGAAGCTGAAGTGCAAAATAGAACATGAAACAGAAACTCTCCTTTAGCATATTTTACCTTAATAGATTTTCAAACTACACAAGGTACTGTTGGAATAAAATTGTCCTCCTCGTTCTTATGATACAAAATAAACGTGAAATTATTTTCACTCCTGAGTTACAGGAGGCTTTTGACTTTTTTTTTTGGCTGCACCTCGCAGCTTGTGGGATCTTAGTTCCTCGACCAGGGATTCCAACTGCTGGACCGCCAGGGAATTCCCTGGGAAGCTCTTGACTTTCTTAGGCTTTCATTTACACACATTATATATTGATGCCCAAACCACCTTTCGGCCTGGGAGTTGTCTTTCATGTGCAACAGCTACTACCATACTACCACCCCAGGACAGAGCAGAGGCCTGGCCTCTGCCAACTGCCTGGCTGAGCCTCCCTTCCGCCCAGGGCTCTGCTGTACCCCAGCCTCTGACAGGCCGAGCCAGAGCTTAGTACTGCATACGGGGCTCCACAGTCATTGAGAGTCCTCCCCAGGAACTGTGTGAGAGCGGGGGCTGGTCTGTCTCTTACCTTGGTGGTAGAGCGGCCCCCTTTCCTCTCCCCACCCCAGGCACCTGACCCAAGTTCCCCTGTGGAAGGGAAGTGCCTGGATGGTCCTCCCTGGTAGCTGGAATGGGCCAGAGGGAAACAGTCTACACAGACCTTGATTAGGAGTTGTAAAATATTTGTTTTCTGGAAATGAGCTGCTTTAATATTTGGCCATTTGTTTGGCTTTCAAACACTCAGCTTGCAAACATGCCTTAAGGATATTAAGTCCTGCCTTAAGGTTAGGGTTTCACCCCTACCCCACCTCCAGAATTGCCTCTGCACCAGGCCCCATGCTAACAGCCCTGGGACACAGGGACTATTATTTTTCCCATTTTGCAGATGAAGGAATTAAGACTTGAAGAGGTTAGGTACCGGAGAATACCCATAATAAGTGGTGGAAATTGAATGAGCCCAGGCCCAAAATCTACTGATTTCTTTCAATCAACATTTCTCAAAGCTAAAGCTTTTCATATATCACCTTCCCCCCCCCACCCCACCCCCCGCACTACATAGCTTGCGGGATCTTAGTTCCCTGACCAGGGATCAAACCTGGGCCCCAGCAGTGAAAGCGCCAAGTCCTAACCCCTGGACCACCAGGGAATTCCTCGTGTATCACCTTAATGAGTGTTTGCCATGGCCACAAGCTTACTTGTACTGAGGCAGGAGATAGATGGGCTCCAGGCTAGGCATTTACAAATGGCCTCCTGTTTACATTTCTTGGGGTGAGAAAAAGATGGGCTTCAGGCCGGACACTTGGCAACTAGCTTCCTGTTTGCATTTCCTGAGACAGGAGATAGGTGGGCTCCAGGCTAGATATTTACAACCAGCCTCCTGTTTGCACTTTGAAATAGAAATAACAGAAACAGGGTAAATAGCCCGGCTTTGTCTCCTGTGGACACTTTAAGATAACAGTTGTGGCAGGAATAGAGAGGGGCTAAACCCTTTTTTTTTTTTTTTTTTTTTTTTTGCTTTTCCTTGCTTTCTCCTTTAGTGAGCCCATTTATCATCATGGTTTGAACTCTTTCCACTGGACAAATAACAGTGTATCTCTCTGGTCCTCCTTTCTCTCTAAACACACACTTCATCACCTTCTCAAACTCAAAATATTATAAAATAAATTAAATCCCCTTTTACAATGAACCTTTCCCCCTAGTTTCCTGTTTTGATCATATAACACTATTTCTCTATTTATGTTGTGGCCCAGGCTCCGGACGCGCAGGCTGAGCGGCCATGGCTCACGGGCCTAGCCGCTCCGCGGCATGTGGGATCTTCCCGGACCGGGGCATGAACCCGTGTCCCCTGCATCGGCAGGCGGACTCTCAACCACTGCGCCACCAGGGAAGCCTTAAACCCTATTTGAGTAAAGATCAAGAGGTCGTATATTTCCCATCCTTGGGGCAAGGGAGACATTGCACATGCGCAAAAACGCTCCTTGGGCAAAAAGGAGGGGGCACCACCCCATAATATGGGATGGCAAGGCCGTCCCATAGGCCTCTGGGCTGGAATCCATCTTGGGAAAAAGTTGCACATGAGTGTTGGGGAGTGTCCTAGCGCAGGTCAGGTGTGGAAAAGAAACCAGATAATCGGCCGAAGGTAAACATAGACCTGGAAGAACTGCCCTGTATAAATGATTTAACCGCCTCCTTCCTGCACTCCTCGTTAGGGAGGACGCCCACACCCTTGCTCTCCAGGTGTGCATCTCTGCCTTGCTTCTGTCTTAACAAACTGTTTCTCCGTGTGCTCTCCCACTCGTTGTGCTGTTGTGCTGTGTCTCTAATAATAAACTTTGTACCTGTTTTTTACCCTTTTGGCCTCCTTGAGAAATGCATTTTGCACTGGGGGCAAGGGCCAGGGAAAATTTGCCTCTAGCCTCTAGCCCTATGCTGGTCTAGTGGCTGGGATTCCTGGATTTCATCCAGGCTACCCAGGTTCAATTCCTGAGCAGGGAACTAAGATCTCACTTCACGCCACCACTCACTGCTGCCTCTCCAAGATCAGTACTATTGTTTAATTAATTTATTTATTTATTTTTGGCTGCGTTGGGTCTTCGTTGCTGTACGTGGGCTTTCTCTAGTTGCGGTGAGCGGGGGCTACTCTTCGTTGCGGTGCGCGGGCTTCTCATTGCAGTGGCTTCTCTTGTTGTGGACACAGGCTCTAGGCACGCAGGCTCAGTACTTGTGGCTCACGGGCTTAGTTGCTCTGTGGTATGTGGGATCTTCCCGGACCAGGGCTCAAACCTGTGTCCCCTGCATTGGCAGGCGGATTCTTAACCACTCTGCAACCAGGGAAGCCCAGCAGGCAGATTCTTAACCACTGTGCCACCAGGGAAGCCCCAGTACTATTGTTTATTTAATTTTTTAATATATTTTTTTCTTTTTTTTAATTGAAGTATATAGTTGATTTACAATGTTGTGTTAGGTTCAGGTGTGCAGCAAAGTGATTCAGTTGTATATATGTATTATATACATTACATTTTACATAAATATATGTATATATTCTTTTTCAGATTCATTTTCCATATAGGTTATTATAAGATATTGAATATAGTTCCCTGTGCTATACAGTAAGTCCTTGTTGTTTATCTATTTTATATATAGTAGTGTATATGTCTTAATCCCAAACTCCTAATTTATCCCTCCCCCTCACTTTCCCCTTTAGTAACTGTAAGTTCATTTTCTATGTCTGTGAATCTATTGTTCTTTTGTAAGTAAGTTCATTTGTATCTTTTTTTTAGATTCCACATATAAGTGATATCATATGATATTTGCCTTTGTCTGACTTACTTCACTTAGTATGATAATCTCTAGGTCCATCCATGTTGCTGCAAATGGCATTATTTCATTCTTTTTTACGGCTGAGTAATATTCCATCGTATATATGTACCACATCTTCTTTATCCATTCATTTGTTGATGGATATTTAGGTTGCTTCCATGTCTTGGCTATTGTAAATAATGCTGCTATGAACACTGGGGTGTTGGGACTTCCCTGGTGACACAGTGGTTAACAGTCCACCTGCCAATGCAGAGGACACGGGTTCGAGCCCTGGTCCGGGAAGATCCCACATGCCACAGAGCTACTAAGCCCATGGCCACAACTACTGAGCCTGCACTCTAGAGCCTGCGAGCCACAACTACTGAGCCTGCATGCCACAACTGCTGAAATCCACATGCTACAACTACTGAAGCCCATGCTCTGCAACAAGAGAAGCCACTGCAATGAGAAGCCTGCGCAACACAATGAAGAGTGGCCCCCGCTCACCGCAACTAGAGAAAGATGAAGCAACGAAGACCCAACGCAGCCAAAGAAAAATAAAAATAAAATACATATATATATATAATTCTATCTTCTAAAAATAAAATAAAAAAAATAAAATAACCACCACCCAAATCAGGAAATAGAATGTGGCCTTTGTCCTCCCCACCCCACCCCATGCCCTTTCTCCTACACAACCTGTCCCTTCCTTCCCCACCAAAGGGAACCACTGAATTTTTGAAAATCATTTTCTTATCATGATTTTATCTGCAATATGGTTTAGTTTTGACTTGTCAATTTAAAGAAAAAAATAACCAAAGACTTATGAGTTTAGTGTTAAGGACATTACTGAGGACTATAGCCTGGGAAACAGTGTCTCAGATTGCTCTGAGGAACTGCTCTGCAGAGGTGGAGGAGGTGCCAATATATATATATATATATATATATATATATATATATATATATATATATATATATATATATATATATATATATATATATATATATATATATATATATATATATATATATATATATATATATATATATATATATATATATATATATATATATATATATATATATATATATATATATATATATATATATATATATATATATATATATATATATATATATATATATATATATATATATATATATAATGATTTTTTTGGCTATGAAAAAACATAATCAAGCACACATCTCAGTAAAAGATTAGTGCTGACCAGGAAGAACAGATATCTCAATGATTTTAGTGCTTTTCTATGTATGGCTCGTTAGAATTATTCCTGAGGTATGCATCTCACCTGTCTAGGGACTCATTTATCCAAAGCACAGAATGCCTCATCCTGTTGTTTCCATCATGAATTCCCCTGAGGGCACACTGTTGGTGGGCGACTGCCGTGGGTTTCAGGTTAACCTTTGGTATAACTGGATGGTGAAGGACACTCTGTTCCTTTTTTTTTTGGTTCCAGTCTAGCCCCTTTTTGGTCGTAAGTTCAACCAAGGTTTGAGAGGCATTTCATGACCAATTTGTCCCATGGTTCTAGGAAGTGTCATTCCTAGGTCAAGTGAGGATTCCACTGGTAGGCCATTCATGTGCTATGTCTGGATTAGACCCTGTTAATAACCTAAAACTTCTCTGGACCATCTGTCTTACTAGTCTGTTATGATCCAGGAAATGTTTCTCCCTTGTTGCTTCTTCCCATATCTAGAGTTATACTAGTACAATTAATTTTCTAGAGAGCTACATATGTGATTAATTGTCTCAAGGCATTTAGTCACCATTAATTTTGTCAGAGAACTGGTTATCCATCAGGTAATACAAGAAACAAGATCATAAAATGGGCAAAGATATAAGTAATATAGCTTAGCTCGTACCATGAGCAAAAAGGTCACAGTACAGCAGCTAGAGAGAACACCGGGGATCTTCCCAAAGCAGTTTCTTCCGGAAAAGCAAAAGTGGGGAATTTTTAAGCTAAAGGTACATGTGTATTCATGCAGGGGGCTTGGGCAGTGGGCAGAGTTCAAGCCTCAGCTGACTGAAGTCATGAGGGTCAGAAAAGGCAACATCATCATCCCTTAGGTTCCTGTTGATCTGGTTGTTGAGCACCCTAGGGGGGAGGGTTTAAATTCTGCAAAACAGCTCAAGACAGTACTTTAGGCTAATTCCTACCATTGAAATAGAACTGGGAGTCTTTACACCTGATTCATTATCTTTGCAATTGTTACTTCTCTTGTCTGATAAGGTCGCCCTTAAGACCATTATTACTGAGACCTGTTCAAGGGAACACATTGTGGCCAGCCTTAGATCACAAAATGGCTTAGGCCAAAAAATGGCTTCCTTATGTCAAGAAAGTCTTTCCAGTTCTCTTTCTCCAGGGACTTCTACCTAATCTGGTTACACCATCCACAGGTAGAGACATAGCTGTAACATACCTACGACAAACAGATAACCAGAGATCTCATAGCTTCATTTCAAAACTTAGTCATGAACCAGGTATTACAATATAAAACTTACTAGTTTATAAATACCAGTTGGAATAAGTTATCTGCTCAAGTGACTAAGGCGTTTTACTATTTGCAGAAAACATTTTAAGATTTGTATTCGTCCCTGACAAATGCTTAAAGAGGCTGTGGAGTAGAACTTAGGTGAGAGGAGCCTTTCCAGCAGTTGGAGTTTTAAAAGACTTCTTTTCCCTTTTTTCTCCTTTGGTTTCAAGTTCTACCTGATAGAGTTAACTGGGCTCAGTCTCAGGCCATTATGGGCTGTATTTACATTTCTGATTTGTAGTGATTTGTAAGACAAGGACAGTTGCTTTTCATTCCCAAAGGAACTGGGTTGCCACCTAAATGATATCAAAAGATTGTTTTGTCCAACTACATTTTCTTTAATTGGCTCCTTTATATCAGTTAGAATATTTCCAACTAAACTGGAAATCAAAAGATTTCTACAGGGGCTTCCCTGATGGCGCAGTGGTTAAGAATCCACCTGCCAATGCAGGGGACACAGGTTCGAGCCCTGGTCCGGGAAGATCCCACATTCCATGGAGCAACGAAGCCCGTGCGCCACAACTACTGAGCCTGCTCTCTAGAGCCCGCGAGCCCCAACTACTGAAGCCCGTGCGCCTAGAGCCCAGGCTCTGCAACGAGAGAAGCCACCGCAATGAGAAGCCCACGCACCGCAACAAAGAGTAGCTCCCGCTCACTGCAACTAGAGAAAGCCCGGACGCAGCGACAAACACCCAACGCAGCCCAAAACAAATAAGTAAAGTAAATAAATAAAAAATTTAAAAAAGAAAAGATTTCTATATTCTAGATCTTTAGGATTCAAGGTACCATGCTTTGAAAAGTTTGCGCAAGGCATTCAACAAAGGCCCTCTTTCAGGTCTGGACTGCTGGTCAAAGTCAGACCAATTCACCCTAGGGGCAAAAAAAAGTCTCCATCATTGCTTTTATTAGCCCCCAGTTTTTACCTCATCCTGAATGGGCTCAGGTAATCCTAGTGATTTCCTTAAGTATTTTGAATTAACATTGCCTAAGAGGCAGATGTATATGCCCTGTCTTTTTTATAAATTTATTTATTTATTTATTTTTGGCAGCGTTGGGTTTCTGCCGCTGCGCACGGGCTTTCTCTAGTTGCGGCGAGCAGGGGCTACTCTTCTTTGTGGTGCGCGGGCTTCTCATTGCGGTGGCTCCTCTTGTTGCGGAGCACGGGCTCTAGAGAGCAGGCTCAGTAGTTGTGGCTCACGGGCTTCGTTGCTCCGCGGCATGTGGGATCTTCCCGGACCAGGGCTCAAACCCGTGTCCCCTGCATTGGCAGGCGGATTCTTAACCACTGTACCACCAGGGAAGCCCTGCCCTGTCCTATATACCAGGCCGAGGAAGCATTTCCCAGTGAGACATATGTCTGTCCCCACAGTACAGTCAGGAAAAGGAGAAGTTGCCATCTTACATAAAGCTCATTCAGATACACCACTTTTATGTAAACTTTCATCTCCCAAACAAGTCCACATTATTTACCCCAAGTAGAAAAATTTTAAAGGCTAGAAGAAAAATATTACACTTGAGATACCTGACCAGCAACCACTTGGGGCAAGAGTTAGGCCAATTAATCAAGTCCAAGATTGACAAAAGTGGTCCCTTGGCTCGACCCCTCACTGGGGACCCCAAAGCCTTTTTTATGAGAATGGATAAAATAGCAGGGTGGCAGGGATAAAAAAGGAAGGTTTCTGGGGCTCCTTGCAACACAGTGACTTGTTAATGGAGTCCTAACGGAGGCTAAGGTTTAGGGTGTAAGAGTTGATGGAATTGAGATGTGCTCTACTGGATGCCTTCTTTCGTGATTTGCATCTTTCACTCAACACCGTTGGTGAGAAGCAGTGAATCTGTTGCATGCAACAAGTCTCATCACTTCCATTGCTGTCTAGTATATTCCACGTATGACAATGCTGTAATTTTCACCTTTTTCCTGCTGTTGCTATTTCCAACTTTTGGCTGCTTATTAAATGGTGCTACTTTAAATGTGTTGGCACATACCTCCCGGGGCACACGTGCCACGGATTCTCCAGGACATTTACCCAGAGTAGAGCTACCCCGCTCACGGGACAGGCATGTCCTCACGTCACTGGAGAAGGCTTGCGTCTGCAGCGGACTCGGTTCCGTCTCCTCTTCTCCAAGGCTCTCAGGGTTGGGCTTTTTGGTCTTCACCAGCCCGGGGTCTGTGATACCACCATGTGGTTTACGCTGCATCACTTGAACGCCTTTCCAGTGTCTCCCTGAATGAGAAACCTGTCCAGTAGCGGGTGGAAAGGCAGCTAAGGCAGAGGCAGATGCGAGAGTGGCTGGCAGAGCGATGACAGCTGCAGAAGAGGGATTGGGGGAGGAGGGGCTCCTGAGAGGCACTGTGCGGAGGGAGCCAGCAAGCAGGGCAGGGACCAAGGAGAGGGCAGATTCTGAGGGCCAAGAACGGTGCCACACAATGTCCCAAAGTGCCTCTGCCACCTCTCTCTGCCAGTGACGCCCCACATGCCTCTGCCCCAGCTCCCCCTCCTCCAGTGCCACCCCCTCCAGCAGCATCTTGGAGGCCGACCTCCTCAGCCCAGCATCCCCTCCTCTCTTTACACCCTCTTCTAGCCCCTGAAGCACAGCCCAGCACCAATCCTGCGACCTCGTCTTGGGACTTACATCCAGACTTCTCTTCCGCCCAGATCCCACGGGAACCCACTTACCAGCTTGACTTCCTGCCCCTCTCCCAGGGGCGCCAGACGCTCTGGTCAGGGGAGGCCCCTGGGCCCCAGCCCGTAAGGTCCACACTCTTCCTACTGACCAGCCCAGGGGACCTCAATTCTTCCCCGGGACAGTGTCCAGGAGCATGAGTGGGTTGAGGTATCCTGCACCCCCCTAGACAGGAGGCCCCGTACCGGTTGGGTCTGCGGGGACTCATCTGGGCCTCCAGGATGCTTTACATGCGGTCGCTGCTCAAGAGACTTTAAACTGAATCAAGTTGTCTCCTTTAAAGAACAAGCAGCCGCCGAGCTTCTGATTTTTGTCTCTGAGACCCTCTCTGGCCAACCTCTCTCAGAGAGCCCCAGAGAGCCTCTGAGACCTCAGCCCCGCCTCCTGACCTGTTTCCAAGGCCAGTATCATGAGTTCTCTCTACTAACAGTTGCCTCCGGGGCCTTCCTTTCAGCTTTGCCACCTCCCTCCAGCCCCAAATGCCAAAACCAGTGCTGACCCTTCTGCAGGTGGAGAGATTCCCAGCACAAGGGCGAGCATGATCCCTGGGGTCCCCAGATGAACCCCGATGTGCGCCCTCCAGCTCTGCTGAGTCCAGAACACATCTCTGCAGACATTTCCCCCGTGTGACCCTTGGGTGCCCTGGGGTTCGTGCTGTCTCTGGTTCCTTCCACAGGCCCTCCAGGACTGGCCCTTCCCGAGGCTGTTCCCCAGTCGCTCGCATCTGCCCCTCGGGAAGTGCAGAGCCAGGTTCTAAAGCACACGGACCATAGCCACGAAGAAAGGCAGCTTCCCCCTCCCCCAATGCCAGTGCCTTCACCTTCCATGTGACCTCTGAGAACTCTGGGCGGCTGACTTCCACAGGACTTCAAAGGAGCCTGTGACCCTGGGGCCCGCGACCTTACTGCTCTCAGCTGAGCACTCCTTTCTGAGCCATCAATCGCTCCCGGGCTGTGATGTGCCTAATTGCTATGTGAGCAATGCTGACCTCCCTATGACCAAACTTCCTGATGGCCCTTGCCTCAGGCATGCTGGGAGGAGGGATGGGTGGCCTCAGAACTGCATGGGCAGGCCTGTCCAGAGGGGAAGACCTCATCAGGAATCCCACGCCAGCCAGACGCTGCCACTCTGGCTGGACTAGGCTGAGATGACGTTCCCCAGCCCCAGGGCTCACCACGTGCCCTCCTACCTCCCTGCCAGATGCCCAGCTGGCCTCAGGAGGCTCGACACCTCCCTGATTCCATGTGGCCCCCAAGGAAAAGAGGGCAAAATAAAACTAGTGTTGGCTTCCCGCATCCCAGCACGAGTGGGGACGTTCATACCATCTCTACAGGACTGGTGGGAGGTGGAAATGAGAGCTGGGGACGAGGGCCCAGGGAGCACTTGCCCCTAGAGAGGGGGGCCTCCATTTCCCCAAAGTGCTGGGGGGGGAGGTGTGGCCTATTGATGATCAACAGCCTTTGTGTTCCCAGCTGCTGCCCTGCTCTCCCCGGAGTGGAAGGACTGTCACTACATCTCCAGGGGACTTCGTGAGACTGGGAGGGCAGGAGGCAGGCAGAAGGCATCCCCCATGGTTCGGCTGGTGCTGCAGTGGGCTCAGCATCACACACCCCCACCGCCCGCTGCCGGCAGTGCCTGCAGGGGACACCATGCTGGGGGCTGGGGCACAGCCCAGAGAGCCGAGGGTGGTAAGTGGGGACAACGGTGGAGGGTGCTGGGGCTCTAGATGGGGCCCCACAGGACAAGGCCTTCCTTCCCAGAGAACAGAGAGACCAGGACAAACATCCCCCAGAGAGCAGGGTCCATGCAGCTGGCCATCTCCTGGCCCGAGGTTTCCGTAACCCCAGAGTGCAGGACTGGAGGTGTCATCTCTTACTCCAGAGCAGAAAGCTCTGCTGCCTGCTGCCTTGTCATCCCTGGGCCCCAGGGGACAGTGTTAAGAGCATCTCATCACAGTCAGGTGACTCAGGCCCAGAGGAGGGAGGCAGGGTGCCCCGGTGGGAACATGGACAAACATCCTTTGTTTACTGCAAGAGACACGGGGTTTGTGTTTGGTCTCCGGTCCTGCCCAGGCACAGGACAAAATGCACACGAAACCAAGAGGGGTCATAGCTGATGATCACTTAATCTCATCATAAGAAAAGCATTAAAGGAAACTTTATACTCCACACCTATTAGCATGGTTAAAATTAAAAACAGTGACACCACCAAATGATGGTGTGAATGCAGAGAAACTGGATCCCTCATACATTGCTGGTGGGAATGCAAAGTGGTGCAACCACTCTGCAAAACAGTTAGGCAGATCATTTTGTTTGGGGGGCTGCAGGGGAATGTGCTTTCTTAAACAAACAAACAAAAAAGCACTAGACATGCAAAAACGCTGTGACCCAGCATTTGCACTCCTGGGCACGCATCCCAGAGAAATGGAATGAAATGAAATGTTCACGCAAAAAACCTGTCCGTGGAGATGCGTGGCAGCTTTGTTCATAACAGCCAAACCTGGAATCAGCCTAGAGGTCCTTGCACGTGAGAATGGTTAAACACGCTGCGGGGTCCACTCACCCCGGACACTGCTCAGCGGCACAAAGGAGTCAACAGCTGACCCTTGCTCGGGTGAATCTCCAGGGAATTAGGCTGAGTGAAAAAGACCAGTCCCAAAGATTGTATGGGGCTTCCCTGGTGGCGCAGTGGTAGAGAGTCCCCCTGCTGATGCAGGGGACACGGGTCTGGGAGGATCCCACATGCTGCGGAGCGGCTGGGCCCGTGAGCCATGGCCGCTGAGCCTGCGCGTCCGGAGCCTGTGCTCCGCGACGGGAGAGGCCACAGCGGTGAGAGGCCCGCGTACCGCAAAAGAGGAAAAAGATTGTACGATTCCACTCATGTAACTTATTTGAAATGACAGGATTTTAGAAATACGGTACAGGGATTAGGGACAGAGGCTGGGGTGGCTATAAAGGAGCAGGTGGGGTTTGGAGCTGCTCAGCACCTTGACTGCTGGTGTTTACATGACCCCACGCATGTGATAAGATGGTACAGAACCTACACAATCACAAATGTGCACATGTAAAATGGGGGAATCTGAAGAGAAATGTGAAAATCTGTGAATTATAACATTGGAGAAGATTGGGCGAAGCGTACAAGGGGTCGCTGTTATCTCTTACAAGCACAGGTGAATCTACAGTTATGTCAAAAATTCAGATTAAAGGGCTTCCCTGGTGGCGCAGTGGTTGGGAGTCCGCCTGCCGATGCAGGGGACGCGGGTTCGTGCCCCGGTCCGGGAGGATCCCACGTGCCGCGGAGCGGCTGGGCCCGTGAGCCATGGCCGCTGGGCCTGCGCGTCCGGAGTCTGTGCTCCGCAACGGGAGAGGCCACAGCAGTGAGAGGCCCGCATACAGCAAAAAAAAAAAAAAAAAAAAAAATTCAGATTAAAAAAGGGGACTGGGAATTCACTGGACTAAAGATTAATCTTGGAGTAACAAAACTTTGACCTATGGCCTGGTCAAAGGAACCGATTCATTAATTAAGGGCCTGCCCAGGCGTTAGTCTCTCCTGACCTGTAGCCAAGAATTTTCCAAGCACAAGACTATGCAGGGGACAGAGGCAGCTATGGAGGCAACTCGCAGAGGCCAGGAAGGATGCCCCCTAACCTGGTATGTCCTCTGAGACCTAGAGTTTCATCTGGGTCAGCGTGGTGAGCGCGTGGACGAGCAGGTCGAGGGAGGAGGAGAGGGGCTTCCCCGGTGGCGCAGTGGTTGGGAGTCCGCCTGCCGACACAGGGGACACGGGTTCGAGCCCTGGTCCGGGAAGATCCCGCGTGCCGCGGAGCAACTAAGCCCGTGCGCCACAACTACTGAGCCCGTGAGCCACAACTACAGAAGCCTGCTCACCTAGAGCCTGTGCTGTGCAATGAGAAGCCCGCGCACCGCAATGAAGAGTAGCCCCCGCTCGGCGCAACTAGAGAAAGCCCGCGAGCGGCAACGAAGACCCAACACAGCCAAAAATAAGTAAATCAAGTAAATATATTTAAAAAAAAAAAAGGAGGAGGAGCCCAGAAGCTCTGCCTGAGGGGAGGGCACACTGGGGAGTGGGGCTGGGCAGGGGGATGCTGGGGGCCAGGGCACCTTGACTCAGGGGGTGAGGTGGCCGCGTGGGGAGGGGCTACCGCGGTCCACTGGGGTGGGTGGGGCTGGGAGGTACACATTGTTTTCTTTGAAAAAAATTTCTTAATTGTGGTAAAAGACACGACGTAGAAGTTCCCATCTTGACCACTTTTAAGTGTCCAGGTCAATAGTGTTGTTAATCTATTCACATTGTTGGCCACAGGTCTCCAGAACTTTGTCATCTCGCAAACCTGAAAGTCTGCATCCATTACACAAGTCCCCCTCCTCCCAGCTCCTGGCAGCCGCCAACTTTCTATTTCTATGCATTTGACAACTTGAGACACCTAGTGAAGCAGAATCACACAGTGTTTGTCTTTGGGGACTGGCTTGTTTCACTGCGCATCATGTCCTCAAGGTTCTTCCATGTGGTAGCAGGTGTCAGACTTCCCTTCCTTTTTAAGGCTGAATAATAGTCCATTGTAGAGCTATATCATGCTTTCTTCATCCATTCATCTGCTGGTGGACACCTGAGTTGCTTGCACCTCTTGGCGACTGTGAATACTGCTGCTACAAATGTGGGTGACAAATACCCTTCTAGATCCTGCTTTCAGTTCTTTGGGATACATACCCAGAAGTGGGATTGCTGGATTGGAGGAATGTTTTGAACCCAACCTGGGGCAACTGAAACCTCTTAGCTCCTTATCAGAAGCTACGCCTCTGAGTGTGCCTTGCCTGTGGGGAGAACAGACTCACCCCTGGCTTCCATACCTGTCCAAGGGAGCAGAGGTCAGCTTCAGGTACAGGGCACTAGTCCCACCCCTGCCAGCCCTTTACAGGCACCTTACACACACACACACACACACACACACACACACACACACACACACACACACACAACACTGCGCCGCCAACCTAGCCCTCAGTAATTGGAGACACACACAAGGCCCCCACTCTGCTGTCACCCAGCTGCACCTTTTTCCACAGCAGGAGAACCTTAGGCCCAGGCTCCAGGGCCCCTCCTCTCCCGCCACCAGCCCCGTGCCCGCCCCACCTGCCCAGGCCAAGACTGGTGAGAAGCTGAGTGGGTGGCAGGGCAGCCAGACCACCCCACGTGTCTCTGTGCCTCAGGGCATCAGGAACGCAAACCTCGGCTCCTGGCCTTGGCTGCGTGCTTCCAATCGCATCTCCCTCAGCACCCAGAGCCAAACCAGGCCATGCTGACTTTCAGAAACTACTGAACACATGAGGTGAATGAAGGAGAGATGGTTCTCCCACAGGACTTGGTGAGCAGAGAGATGGGAGTGGCCCCCATCAGGACCTTGCAGATGTTCCTCAGGCAAAGGGCCTCTGCCCCCTAATCCCCACCCCACCCTGAAGAGCCAGCTGGGGATCATCCTGTGAGGGAAGGACCTGCTCCCTTCAGTGGG
>NW_006789568.1:1512732-1515706 GCF_000442215.2 Lipotes vexillifer
CGTGCACTCAGCCACACCCCTCCACTTCCCTCTGGCAACATGGCTTAAAGTCATAGGTCAGGACCAGGGACAGGGTGTGGCTGCCTCGGGCACTGGGTGGGACACAGAGCCTTTTACAGCAGGGATAAAGTCCTCCCTGATTTAAGCGCAGGCAGCTTGTACTGCAGCTGATACCCTGGTGTCCCAGCCTCACCCGAGAGCCACGTCCCCAGCGTCCCAGCCTTGACGCCCTCCGCCGTCGCACAGGCATGCAGGGGGCCTGGGTACCGCTGCTGCTAGGCCTGCAGCTACGGCTCTCCCTTGGCTTCAGCCCAGGTAATGAGGCGCCCCCCAGCCGCCCCCCAACACAGGGGGCTCCCCAAGGCTGACCTGAGTCCACTCTCCCCTTGGCCAGCCGAAGAGAAAGACCCAGCTTTCTGGAACCGCCAGGCAGCCCAGGCCCTGGATGTTGCTAAGAAGCTGCAACCCATCCAGACGGCTGCCAAGAATCTCATTCTCTTCCTGGGGGATGGTGAGTGTGCCAGGCCTGTCCATCCCGTCGCCCTGCAGCCCTGGAACCCTAGGCTGCCGGCAGACACAGGCTGGCCCTGGGGACTCAGGCCTGACACAAGGTGTACCTACAGGGATGGGGGTGCCCACGGTGACAGCCACTCGGATCCTAAAGGGGCAGATGAATGGCAAACTGGGAGCTGAGACGCCCCTAGCCATGGACCAGTTCCCTTACGTGGCTCTGTCCAAGGTAAGGGCTGAGTGGCCTCAAGGTGCTCTACACCAGAGGGGTGGGTGTGGGGCTAGGGAGCATGGCTGGAGGAAGGTCCCAGGAGGGCTGGGGCTGAGGTAGGGCCCAGGTGCAGTGAGCATGGGCCCCAGGGCCTGGGTCAGGATCTGGGTGTACACCCGTGAGCAGAGCTGAAAACATCTCTGCCCCCAGACATACAACGTGGACAGACAGGTGCCAGACAGCGCAGGCACGGCCACCGCCTACCTGTGCGGGGTCAAGGCCAATATGAAAACCATTGGTGTAAGTGCAGCTGCTCATTACAACCAGTGCAGCACGGTACACGGCAACGAGGTCACGTCTGTGATGAACCGGGCCAAGAAGGCAGGTAGGCTTGGGGCCAGCTTCGCCCCAAGGGACAGGCTCAGAGACCTCAGTGGCCCATCCTGACCTCTGCCACCCCCAGGGAAGTCAGTGGGAGTGGTGACCACTACGAGGGTGCAGCATGCCTCGCCAGCTGGCACCTATGCACACACGGTGAACCGTAACTGGTATTCGGACACAGACATGCCCGCCCAGGCAAAGAAGGAGGGCTGCCAGGACATCGCCATGCAGCTCATCTACAACATGGACATAGATGTGAGATGTGAGGGGCAAGGGGCGGGGCGGGGCCGGGGGGCGGGCCCCACACCCACCACAATCCCAGGCCACCCACAGACCTGGCTGGGACGCTAGGGGCTGTCTGTCTGAGGAGGGAGCAAAGGGCCAGCCGGGCCCCGAACCCACCTGCCCTAATCCCTGGCCCCAGGTGATCCTGGGTGGAGGCAGAAAGTACATGTTTCCTGAGGGGACCCCAGACCCTGAATACCCAGGCGACACCAGGCAGAACGGAATCCGGAAGGACCAGAGGAACCTGGTGCAGGAGTGGCAGGCCAAGCAGCAGGTGATGGGGGCTCGTGGGTGCAGGGGGTACAGCAGGGCAGGGGCTGCAGGGTGTCAGGCTATGGGCTGAGGCCTGGTCCTGCCCCTCCCAGGGTACCCAGTACGTGTGGAACCGCACCGCACTCATTCAGGCATCTAAGGACCCCAACGTAACACACCTCATGGGTAATGACCCCACCCACCCCACTGTCCTCCCCCGGGATGGCTGCCTTTGGTCCTCCTTGCACCCTAACTTGCCGGTCACTACTGGTCCCCTTCCCACAGGCCTCTTTGAGCCAGCAGACATGAAGTATGAGTCCCAGCGAGACCACACCAAGGACCCATCCCTGCAGGAGATGACAGAGGCAGCCCTGCGTGTGCTGAGCAGGAATCCCCGCGGCTTCTACCTCTTCGTGGAGGGTGAGCGGCAGCCCCTTGATGAGCAGAGGAAGGAAGCGGGCAGTCAGGGCAGATTTGGCATCTTATATGTGACCTTCCTGCAGGAGGCCGCATTGACCACGGTCACCATGAAGGCACAGCTTACAGGGCGCTGACCGAGGCGGTCATGTTCGACAATGCCATTGCCAAGGCCAGCCAGCTCACGAGTGAAGCAGACACGCTGATCCTCGTCACCGCCGACCACTCCCATGTTTTCTCTTTTGGCGGCTACACACTGCGTGGAAGCTCCATTTTCGGTAAAGCCCAGGGAGAGGCGCGGGCGCTTTTTCTGAAGTTACGTGGCAGAAATTGCTCTGGGCCAGTTTCCTCATCTGCCAAGTCGGGTAGTAACAGCAACTGCCCTGCACGGCTCTGGTGAGGAGTAAGCCAGTGAATAGGCAAGAAGTGGCCGGGCTCAGCACACAGGAGGCGCACGGAAGGCTGGGGTCAGCGTGGTCACCGGGCCTCCTCCTCCCTGCAGGGCTGGGTTTTGACAAGGCCACTGACGGCAAGTCCTACACCTCCATCCTCTATGGCAATGGTCCGGGGTACGCGCTTGTCGGAGCCTCAAGGCCCGACGTCAACGAGACCGAAAGCAGTGAGTGCAGAGGGGGCTGCGTTGGGGGCGGGACCCCGGCCGGGAACTCACGGGAGGGGGACCCGCCTCCCCGCCTGCCCTGAACTCCCACCCTCCGGTCAGGCGACCCCGCGTACCGGCAGCAGGCGGCCGTGCCCCTGGGGAGCGAGACCCACGGCGGTGAGGACGTGGCGGTGTTTGCGCGCGGCCCGCAGGCGCACCTGGTGCACGGCGTGCAGGAGCAGAGCTTCGTGGCGCACGTCATGGCCTTCGCCGCCTGTGTGGAGCCCTACGCCACCGACTGCCACCTGCAGCCCCCC
>NW_006789568.1:1516028-1525017 GCF_000442215.2 Lipotes vexillifer
CCTGCAGCCCCCCGGCGGCCCCGCCGACGCCGCGCACCAGGCCGCCTGCCCGCCCTCGCTGGCGCTGCTGGTCGGGGCGCTGCTGCCCGTGCTGCTGGCGACCGGCCTGCACTGACCCGCACCCACCCCGGGCCTCGGGGGCTCCTGTTCCCGCGCAAGAGCCCCTAGCCCAGGCCCCACCCGAGCTGCCACCTCGGAGTCCCCACCACGGCATCCCATCCTGGCCACCGCCCCCGCGTCCCCCACCCGGTCCTCCGCCAGACCTTCACCTCCCAGCGATAAGGAGTCTCAGCCCACCCCCACCCCCCGCCCTTCACGGGCCCGGGCCACCCTGGAGGCTGAGGCCCTGATTTTCCTGTGACACCCATAGTCCTCCTCCCTGCCCCCAAGCTCGGTGGCCTTAGATTCTGTGCTGTGCAGCCGGGACCCCAGGAAAGGCGGGGACTTGGACCACGCAGTCTCCCCTCAGCACCCGTAGCCCTGCCTGCGGACCAGGCAGGCACTCTCCCAGAGCTGTCCCTAGGCCCGCCTGGAACCCACGCCTCGCCTTTCCTGGAGACCCGAGGATTTAGGGGCCCCTGCGGAGGCGTGGCTTCCTGTCCTCCTGGAATCCACCCTGTAGGCACCTTGCTGGCCAAAGAGGCTGCTGGGACCAGGACAGCCAGGGGGCCCTCGACACAAAGTCCTCAGCTGCCCCTCCTGGGAACCCAGCGGTACCATTAGAGAGGAGACGGCGACCCAGGAAGGAGGCTTGTCCCACATCACTCAGTTACCGTGATGGTGCCCCCCCCCCACCCCGGTGCCCATTCCAGGCTGGGAGAGCCAAGGAGCAGCGGGGGAGCTGTGGGTTCCGGGAGGGACAAAGCAATTGTCAAATAAACTGTTATACAGTGTGATGCCCGGAGTGATATGTTCTAGGCAGAACACTCCTTAGCAAGTGGGGGCAGAGTGTGTGTCTGTGTGAGGGGTGCGGGGTGATTCACATCAGGAGTCAGGGAGGGGCTGCCTGAGGAGCTGACAGCTGAACAAGGACCAAAGGAAGTGAGGGCTGGAGCGATGCAGGACAGAGGTGCAGGGACCCTCAGGCAGCAGCGGCAGGCGCCGGTGAGGCCAGAGGCAGGATCAGAGTTGGAGGCAGTGGGGCAGGTAAAGAAGGTGGAAGCAGAGGGGCCGGGAGGATTGGGGGCGGGGTGCAGAGGGGGAGGAGTCTGCACTCTACCCAGAGTGTGGGATGTGATTGGAAGGCTTTGAGCAGGGGCATAGCAGGACCTGACCCTTAGAAAATAGCCTGCTGGCTACTGAGGGGAGAGGAGGCTCTTCTGTTGCTTCTGTTGTTGCTGCGGGTTGTGAGGCAGAGGTGGGAGCTGGGAAAGCAGAGAGGAAGTGCGGACTCGTGACATTTCTGGCCTCCGCCTGAAAAAATTCCTGAGCACCCACTCCAGTATGACTACACTGATTGAGTACCTAACCCCCCCCAAAGGGAACATTTCAGAGAATTTTATAAAGGTGAGGACAGCCATATTTTCTGATAAATTTTATAAAATTACAAATTTCTTTGTACATTTACAAAGTTGCAAGAAAGCATTTTGCTCTCACTAGAAATGTTAGTATGACAGTATGCTCCTCTGTTTACTAAAATTTTGATTTAACAAACTGTAAAACATCAATTTGACGGCCAGGCTCTCAGGGCAGTTCACTTCGACTCCGGGTTTTAGTGGCTGTCACGAAGCTATAGAGCTGAATGGAGGAAGGTTGTTTATGTTTCAGAGATGGGTTCAAAACCCAAGGAGACTACACTTTCAAACTACAGGTGTAAAAACAGATTATTCTGGAATTAGTGACTATGGCTGCACAACTTTGGGTATTCGGAAAAAACACTGTATTGTACGCTTTAAAAGGGTGACTTTTATGGTATGTAAATTAAACCTAAATTACAAACGGTTTCTGTTTCCAAGTTTTTTAAAAATGTGCGGGTATGAGGCGTTTTATCAGTCAAACAGTGTTGGACAGAAAATCATGCGTCCATGGAAACATTCTCAAGCATCAGTTCTAACATCTTTATCTTGAAGGGGCAGGTGCAGAGAAAGTGTGTTTATTTTTTTCAAGCTTTTTATTGGGTGCTTAAGACCGATAGCTGTTGATAAAAGAAGTTTTCACATATTGAGGTATGGGGAAGTCATTCTGGCTTATACATGAGTTAACTTGAATTTTATGCTTTACTAGAACAGCCTGCCTGTGGCCTATCAAACATACATTGTACTAAGAAAAGGACACATCGACCAGGCATAAAGAACGTCCAAGTTAAAAATTAAATTCCCCCCTTCTTGAGATGCCAGCGTTGGTCCTCGTTCCATGATAGGACTCCCTTCCCAGGTGCCAAGGCCATACTGACGCTCTGTGTATGCACTGATCTAGTTGTTTTGAAACCTTGAAGGAATGTATCCCTGACTTGTTTGCTGTTCTTTGTTCTGACAGGATGTAAAACTGTGCTGAAATCCACGCTTCTCTGGAACCCTTTCTCAGAGTAATCTGGAGGCTGCCTTCCAGTCCTCAGTTTGGCTCAAATAAAGCTCTTTACAATTCCTATTATGGATTGTTTATTTTGGTCGACATGCTTGTCACCTGGAAAAATATCAGCACATTGGTCTTTTTGGTTTTTTTGTGTTTTTTTGTTTTTTGTTTTTTTTTGTGGTACGCGGGCCTCTCACTGCTGTGGCCCCTCCCGCTGCGGAGCGCAGACTCCGGACGCGCAGGCCCAGCGGCCATGGCTCACGGGCCCAGCCGCTCCACGGTACGCGGGATCCTCCCGGACCGGGGCACAAACCCGTGTCCCCTGCATCGGCAGGCGGACTCTCAACCACTGCGCCACCAGGGAAGCCCCAGCACATTGGTCTTTAACAAGGAAAGGAAGTTAGGAAGAAAGAGGGCAGGAGGACTGATGACAGCTCTCAATACCTTGCCATAAACATGGCTCGTTCTGTGGGGTTGATGTGGAATGTTTTCATGGTCACACCCAACCTCATCCCCAAGTATCTGTCATAAAGCTTCTCCTCTACTCGGATAATCTTGGTTTTTGAAAGTTAACACCACTGATGGCTCCTACAGCATTTTATGTGCCCTCAAGTTTTCTAGTTTTTCCCTGCCATGGTTGACCATGGATGGGCCAGTGAGTGGGTTTTGCAGGTTCTGCTGCCACTGCAGCTTTTATCATCTAATATCCTTTAAAATCAAATCCGTTCGGAGTAGCTGTTCCATCAACGGGTGCACTTACGTTGTTTTCCGCACATGACATTGTTTTTATTAAACAAAGTATGAAATGTTGGAAATATATCTTCCCTGCCGTATCTTTCCTTTAGTGGCTCACACAGGAAAAAAAAAGTGGTTTGTGTATTTGATTATCGGAATGGGATCCAGCAAATACCTTAAGCTGCGACGTGTAGAAACATCTGTACTTTCAGCCAACTAACTGTATAGCAAACCTCCCACACTGGGTAATTTGCTCTAACATTTTTTGTTTCGGTCTAGAGCAGTGTTTTCTCTACATCTTCCAAAGGTATTTGCTGGCAAAGAAATGCCTTTCAGTCTGTCGACAGATCATTTTCTGTTCATCGTTCCTGCCATTGTTACTACAGCAGAAAGAATAAATGTTTGCCTGGTGGTAGGTGTTTTTTGTCTTACGCTATCATGCAAGAAACTTTAAAAGGGCCTTCCAAATATTCATCATTGCTTAGGGAAATATCAAAAATCATGTCACTTTAAACATCACTGGGAAAAAACTGCGGGGCTTGTCTTCATGCTCACCAGGGGAGTTTCCTGCTGTTATCGACGAAGACCTCAAGGCACCCAGAGCAGCTTCTCCAGCGATGATGGATGTGAGGGTGCTTCAGACAGTTTGGTTTTGTTTCATGTTTTATATTTGGGGCTGACTTCTTGTCAGGTCTGTACCGTGGGTGATGAGGAGTGTGTGTCAGGAGTGTCACAGCTGCCACTTCTGTGGTTGCTCACCTGCTGTAGATTACGGGTGTTATTTGCAGTTTCTTTACAGGATTTTTTGGTAAGCCACTTGATTGGGAGGGTTCGTTTGTTAAAACCTAGATCATATAATCCATAAATCTTCTTAACTAGACACACTCAATTCTACTAGGTCGCAATCCACCGGAAGTGAGCAAATGAGGAGGGGACACTGTGTCAGCCCCCACCCCTGCAGGGCCCACATTCTCTTCCCCAGGACACCTGAGAACCATGCTGGAGGCTGGGTGCCCGGTCGAAACCACTGTTGATGAGAAATTAATCAATAGTGATCTAAAGAAGAAATAGGGAATTTTATTTGAGCCAACTGAGGATTATAACCCGGGAGAGAGTCTTTCAGAAACCTCTGAGGACTGTTCAAACACATTTTTGAGATAAAGGATCGTACGTTAAACTCACACACCGGGGTTTTACACAAAGTTGACCTAAGATACATAGTCCAGACGAGCACATACAAAGTGAGCGACAGGTCACCATGACCCCTCACGGGACTGGGAAAGAAATGTAATCTTGTACGGAGTTACATTGCCGGTGTCAGAAAAGATAAAAAACGACACCGATCTTCACGATAGAGCAGGCGTTCGCACCTCTGCGAAGGCCGGCTTCATGTATAATGCAGGTGCACGCTGCACATTAGCGGGGGCCCAATACAGGCAGGGAGTGTGTTATGCTTAAATTGTCTTCTCCTGCCCTCAAACATAAATTTTATCCATCAGGATGAAGACAGCAGCATGGAGCTAGACATTAAATAGGAACAGTGCCGACTGCCCAGGGATGTGGCAAAGCTGCCAATGAGAAAAAGCCTGGGAGACCCCAGCATACACTAGGCCCTCTGGAAGGCCCAGCGTCCCGTCACCCAACCCCCTGAGACTCCGACGGGAGGCCAGGCGTGCTTGGGCCCCGGACAGGACTCTTAGGCCAAACGACTCCCGTGGCCACAGGTGCATCACTCCCTGCAGAGTTCAGACTGGGCCCTGGGGGGCGCCCCAGGTTCAGTCCCAGCCAGACCTGCAGCCCCCACCCACCCCCAGCTCCTGGAGCCCCTGTGACCCCCTGTCCCATGCTGGGCACCGAGCCCAGCATGGCTCTGGTGGCTACCCAGGATGCTTCATGATGGGTAAAAACAGGCGCACTGCCTTGAAGCCTCTCGGGAGGCCTCTGATGGGATGCCAGATGTACCGTCCTCCTGACCTTGGGGCTGACATTACCATCTGAGGCTGTTACCCACCCCCTGCTTCCAGAAACAGGTCTCCCCACCTGGTCAGCATCTGCATGACAGGCTCTTGCCCCTTCGGGGATGCCTCCCCCAATCCTGCCTCCAGTGGGGGCGGGGGGTCAGAGACCTGCAGGAAGCTGTGCGGTGTTTTAAATTTCACCCTCTGATCTAAGGTGGCCCCAGGGCCTGCTTTGCTCCAGCTGAGCAGAGCTTTAGGGTTCTTCGCTCCAGACACACACACCAAGCCACAGCCCAGGGTCCCCTGATCTGACCCTGCCACTAGGGATGCCAAGCCTGCACCGACGTGCTTGGCACCGTGCCTGGGGACCAGTTGTGTGTCTCTGGAGCTGCCCCTCAGGAAGGAAACAGCCGCCCCGCTGTCCCAGATGGTGAGGCCGCCATCCTCCCTCAATATGGGGGTGTCCAGGTCCCGTGCCCTGTTCTGGCCCTTGCTTTGCTCACCAGACTTGCACGTTCCTCATTATCAGCCAGCAGGGCAACCCCTCCTCTCCCAGCCCGGCCTGGGCTCCTCGGGTGAGAGGGAAGCAGCCGCCTGCAGGCCTCTCCACGCAGACCTCTGCCAGCGGTGCCCGCGATGCTTTGGTCCCGCAGAAAGGTAAGAGGGTTTTTTATTATCATTTATGCAAAGTAGACAAGGAGAGATGCAGCTTCACAGCACCACGCGCCAGCAGCTGGGGGAATCTGAGCTGCCTGAGCCCAGTGAATCAGCCCGAGCCGCTGCCAGAGGCTCCCAGGTCCGGGCACAGCTGAGGTCGCGGAGGCAGGTGCCGCCTCTTTCCCCTCTGTCCCGGTGAGCTCCTGCTGGACGGCAGCCTGGCTGGCAGGGGCCCTCGAAGGGCTGGAGCTGAGGGATGAACGGTGCATGCCCTGCAGGGGGCGCCTCCCACCCTGTGCGGTAAAGCAGGCAGGGCAGGGAGGAAGCCTGGATGGGGCGGGCCTCTGTTTAGGACAGCAGACCACAAGGCAGAGGGCGAACTCAGCCAGAGACACGGGGCAAAATGAGGGACACCCCCATACCGGTGGGAGGGACCATGGCCAGTGGAACCTGAGGGACGGCAGCTCAAAGGTGGGCTGTAAACCGAGTGAGGGCTGAGAACCCCACCCGGGCCAACAAGGAGCCCCCAGATGAGCCATAAGCCATGTCCTGTGAACAGCACTGAGGACAAAGTCTAGTGTCGGGCCTGGAGGGGAAACTGTCTGCAGGGTCAGGAGCCTGGGGTCCCCTTTGACCTCACAGGGCAGGGATCCCACCAGGACACCAGGGCTGGAGGCCAGCTCACATGAGGGCTCTGAAGGAAAGGCCAGGCCACGGTGCAACTAGCTTTCCCCAAAGGCAAGGGGGACTCGGGACGTAGGATCCCAGCCCCTGGAGGTTTGTGAGGCCAGGACGGTGGCCCTGCTCTCCTGCTCGGCCTCAGGGTGAGGTACACGCATGGTTGAGGTCCCGCTCAGCAACCTACCGTCCAAATCTGGGATCTCCTCCAGGAAAGGGGGGGCTGTAGAGCGAGGACTTCTTTGGGGAGGATGGGCTGAGTTTCATATCGTTCCGAAACCTTCGATAATCCTATGAAGGAGTTATGAATAACGTGCCGGAGGCCTGCATTTTTCTGGAAAATGCTCCCAAGGACTGGCTCTACGTGGTCACCTGCTGTGCAGTGACAGATACCCTAGAGGCTGCCTGGCTCAAAGGCGGAAAGGGTCTCAGTTTCTCCAGAAGTCCCCTGGGATCCCTGCAGGCTGGGGTGGTGACAGGTGTCTGTGTCGCCTCGCAAGGGAAGCAGGAAGGGGAAACGCCATTGAAACAAAAATGGATTCTAAGGGGTGGGAGGTGGCAGAATTCACATCCATAAAAAACGGCCCCTCCCCTGCAGTCTCTCCTGGGACGTCGGGTGCAGAGGGGAGGCATGACTGCCAAGGTCCCACTCAGTGATGTGCCATCCAAATTCGAGTCCAAGCTCCTACACGGGCTGTGGAGACAGGGGAGGAAGCTGGGCTCTCATGCTCTGCCCGCTGCCCTGTCCTGTCCTGTCTGCTACAGGGTGGCCCGAGGGGCAGCCTCGGGGGCACAGTGCTCAGCCTCTGGCCAGGCCTGGAGCTGGCAGGGGGGACGGGGACATTGCTCTTTTTACTAAATCCAGGGAAAGGGGGGTCCTCAAGCCAGTTTAGGGGAGGGGTGAGGTGCCCTGAGGGGAGAGAAAGAGGCAGTGAAAGGGGCCCCGCAGAAAGCAGACCTGCAGTGCTGTCTCTGACTCCACCTGCCCCCTGGGGAGGGAAGGAGTCAGGGTGCTGCCCAGCAGGGGGGGTATGGGGGTGGGGTGGGGAAGGGCCAGCCCACCCAAGGGGGAAGGAGGAGGAGCCCAAGCCCCCTGAGAACCCAGCCCAGAGGTATTTGCTCATGGACAACCCTGGAATTCCCAGCATACCTGGAGTGAGGGCTCAAGCCATTTAAAAATATTGCTTCTAGGGCTCCTCACAAGCCGGGCTCCCCAGGGCGCTGGGCACCTGGGTCAGCACAGAAGCAACCACGCGGGTGGCAGGAACTTCAATCTGGGCTCCACTGAGCTGGTTAGAAAGGCTTGCGGGACAGGGCTGCTCGGTGACACCCTGACGGCACTGAGGGCTCAGTGTGGGGCTCTCGCTGCGGAGGCAGCAGCTGTGCCGTCCTGGGGGAGAGGGGCTCACACGCATCCACCACAGGCGGCACCCCCCTCAGACACACCCCGGGTCTGCCGGTGATGCTCCTGGGGTCCAGACAGGGTGAGAGGGAGGATCACTTGCCAAGGTCACCCAGCAGTGACCCCCAGGCTCAAGGCTCAGGCTCAAAGCCGTGGATGGCAGAACCATGAGCCCCTGTGCACGAGGGCTCACAGGTGGAAGACCAAGTGAGCTTGTAAACCATCCCCGAGCTCCTTTACTTCCCTGCTGTTAAACGCTTAGTTGAAGAGTGCTTTCTGTCATCCCGATAAGCTCCGCTCAGAGGATGACTGCTGCGCGGTGAGCCACCCCCGGGGATGGATGGAGTCAGCCCTGCAACCACCTGCCCCGAGGCTGCTTCTAGCGTCACTGCACACCCGGAAGGGCCTTCACCACTGCACTCATGACCCCTCACCCAACACAAGGGAAACTGAGTCCACGTGAGCAGCTGTGCTGAGCTGGGTCAAGTCCTCACCTCAGCAGCATCACAGTCAGCGGACCCTCAGCTCGGCTGCAAGTACAGGGCCTGGTAGACAACGAAATGACCAGCGTCTACGCTATATGCTCGCTTTCCTAACAGAACCTGTTGAGAGGGGATGCTGAGTGTAGTATGGACACCCGGAGCTCCAGAGGACCCGGCAACCAAGACGCACCCATCAGCTGACAGGAGCAGTGCGACCCTGCGCAGGGCACGTGACTCCCCTGAGCTCCCTGTCTGTAAAAGGCGCTGTCTCTGTCCTCTGTCCAGCCTCACTGCAGTGAGGATGCTCTCAGGTTCTGTCTGGAAAAGCATTCTGGGAAACAGTGGGTGACACACATGTCGCCACCGTGCCCTGCAGGGCCACCCCGTGGCTCTGGGTTCCTTGGCTGTCTGAACTTTGTGGGCCCTAAGGGCCGGGACCCTGTCCTTGGTATGCCCTTGGCTTGCATTCCCTCTGACCGGCTGGTCTCCCTTGGTCCTCCCCAAAGATGCGAGGAGCCCTGCAGCCCCGGGTAGCAGTGACATCACCACCATGAGCCCAGCAGGAA
>NW_006789568.1:1525089-1541957 GCF_000442215.2 Lipotes vexillifer
AGTACCACCCCCACCATGAGCCCGGCAGGAATCCATCAGGCGGAGGGGTCTCTGGTGGCCTCACAGCCTGTCATCCACAACCCTGCTGGAAGGGTGGGTGGTCCCCAGCTGGGACACACGCTGGGCATCAGGCCCCGGGCCAGCAGCTGAGGCCCCCAGGCTTCCCAGCTTCCTGCTCGGGACAGTCTCGAGGCCAGGAACCCCATGTCCTATCCCAGGGGCCCACATGCCCGACCCCACTGGCCCCCTCCGCTGGGCACAGACGGAAGGGGCGGGAACTTGGCCCCAGGGGTACCTGGGCTTCGCTGCACTTCCTGCTGGAGTCTCACCCTACAGGTCCCCCAACCCCAAGGCCTCCCCTAGGCTGGCGGGGAGACAGGAGGGATCAGTCTCGGGTGGAGCTGGGCAAAGCAGGGAGCCGGGCCGGGGACCAGAGAGGGCTGGGCCTGACGATTACGATTCCAGCCAGGATCCCAGGCCAGAGGGAGGGGGTGAGGCACCGCACGCAGAAAGTCCCCGACCAGAATGTGGGTGGCAGGTCGAGACAGGGAGCTAGACTGTCTTTCTGCCCTCACTGCCCGAAGGACATGGTATGTATGTGCCCAGCCCAGGGGGAAAGAGGCTTCAGGAGGAAACCAGGGAAGATCCATAAACACAGCACCTCTCAGGAGCCCTGAACACAAGGGCCCTACCGCCCCGCAACAGGCAGCTCTGAGCAGGGCTCTGCGCCCTGGACTGATTAGCGCAGCCTCCACCATCTTTCCCCGAGGAAGAGCCCCCGCCCCTGGGAACTCGGCCACTCCGGCTCTGGCTCCCCTGGTGTCCTTTTTCGCTCCTGCCTCTTCTCTGCGGAGCCCCACCCTCCGCTGTGGGCCGATCAGTGTGGCAGGTGCGTTTTCTGTCCCCACTCCCTCAGGTTGGTGCATCCAAGGCTCAGACAACAGGGACTTTCAAAATATCACCCAAGGCTGAGAGGCAGACAGACATTATCTGAGCATAAAGACGGGAGCTGGACTGGCAAGAGGTTCACCCCTGCAGTGGGAGATGGGGACAGGCCACACCTACCGGGGCACTGCTCAGGGAGTGGCTGATTTCTCTAGGCCACCCCTGAAGTAAGAGAAACAGACCGGAGCAGGTAGGCCCGGCAGCCTCAGCCCTGCAGACGCCTGGGATCCCCCAGGGGGGCTCCTCCCGCTCAAGATAGAGCAGCACTTCTCTCCTCCCACCCTGGGCCACGCCTGCAGCCCACCTCGGCACCCTGCCCCCACCGCTCCTCCCCTTCTCTCTTCCCAGGAGCTCCAGGCTGGAGGGGACGCCTGGAGGCCACGCATCACCGGCCCCCTTTCTCCAAGAGGCGTAGCCTGGGGTGATGACTGGCTAGGGGACACTGCAGAAACTCCTGCAGGGCTGAGGGGGGCACCACTCTGCACATTCAGGAGAAGTTAACTCCCAGCGTCAGGCTGGGGTGTAGGTCACTGGGACTGGTGCTCTGGCCCCCATGAGACTGGTCCAGGGGCACCCTCAGGACCGTGCAGGGGCCTCGGCAGGACTTGGGTGGAGAGCAGCGTGGGTGCTTGGTGGGAAAGACAAGAGCTGGGGAGGTGGGACAGAGGCAGCCCAGCCGAGGCCACCAGGAGGGGACAAAAAGGTCTTCTCTAGGGTCTCATTCTGTTAAGGGCCTGAGCCTCCCCTGGGAGTTCATCCAGTCCCACATGCTCCGGGGGCCCCTGAGGAGGCGGAGGCAACAGGAAAGTAGCTTTATTGACCTGACTTAGCAGCGAGAACACAGCGAAGGCGGGGCCTGTACAATCCAGCCTGGGCGGGGGTCTGGCTCCCAAGAGCCTAGTCTGGGGACCTTAGCGTCTCTCCCCCAGGCCCTCCTGGAGCCCAACTTCACCCCTGTTCTGGGTCCCTCCTGAAGTGAGGGACAGTGATTGGGTGCTGGGTCCTGGAGGGGCTGGGGAGGCGGATGGCACCCAGAGTGGACCAGAGCCGGGTGCATGCCTGCCCCGGCCGCCAGCGAGAGGCAGTTCGTGCAGGGGAGTAGGGGCGTGCAGGTGGGCAGCCAGGCTCACCACACAGAGCACTTGTGGGCAGGGTTCATGGGCGAGTCCTTGGGGCAATGGAAGGCCCGGCTGAACTCGTCGAACTGGGACACGCTGCCCAGCACCCTGGGGCAAGGGAGAGACCCACAGAGTGTGTGGCACAGGCCACCATACCCCAGCTGTCCCTTCCCACCCCGACCCGCTCCCACCGCAGACACAAGGAGGGGACGAGGCCCAGGCAGGCAGGTGGACGCACCTGTAGTGCTCAGGTGCGTGCTTGTCAGTCAGCACCTGCAGGTAGATGGACTGCGACCGCCGCTTGATGCACCAGTTCTGGGCCAGGGTGGGGGTGGCGGGAAGGAGCGGGGACATGAGGCCAGGCGTCCACTGACGAAGCCCTGCACACTAGGCCTCGATCCCCCACCAGAACCCACAGGGCTCTCGGCGGGGTGGCTGATGGGAGATGGGCTGGCAGCTGTGACCCTCCCCCCTCCCCTACGGCCCCCGGCCGCACACCTGGGCAAAGGCGATGAAGAATAGCTGACTGTGCGTGTACTTGAGCCGGCGCAGCGGGAGCTCGGGGCCGTGCTCGCGCACCCACTTCTGATAGGCCTGGGGGCGCAGAGCATGGAGCTGCGGGGCCCACAACGGGGCCGCCTGGCACCCTCCACTCAGTCAGGCCCTCAGCCGCCCCCCGCTCTGTGCACCACCCACCCTGTTGAGCCCCCCGGACCCCTGCCTTTTTCCCTCCCCAGAATGCTAACCCCAGGCAAGTGCCACCCCCTCCAGGCAGCCCTCTTTGCTCTCCTGGAAGGCGGGGGGCCTAGGAGTCCCTCTTCCAGTGGACCCTGTGCCCAGCACAGCACCTCCCCTCCAAGACCAGAGCTCAACAGGATGGGGAGACAGGGATGACTAGGTCTCTAGCCCAGTCCCCAGTGCCCCCCACCACTCCTCCCTCGGGGATCGAGGGCCAGGCAGGGGCAGCTCACATAGTAGGCGAGCTTGAGGCCGCCCATGTCCGCAATGTTCTCTCCAAGTGTGTGCTTGCCATTCACCTGGCGAGAAGGGAAGAGGTTGGAGGCTGCCCAAGGCCCTCTGGCCTCCTTCGGGCCTTGCCTCCACCCACCTGGCCTTTCCCAGAGGGTTTGGGTAGGACTCCCCCCCACTTTGTGCTCCACGTGGGTGTGAGTCTGTTGCGAACTCATTCTCTTGCCCAAGTCAGTGTGCACGCAGACCCTGGCGGGTGTGCACGGAGCTCGGCGCTGGGTTTGTTCAGGCACGTGAGCGTGCATGGAGGTGTGCACGCTCCTAGTCTGCGCTGGCCAGGCCCGAGGGGCCCAGGGGGCAGCGAGGGGGCCTCACCCGCTGGTTGTACACGGTGAAGTTGTCGTAAAGGTGGACTATGCACTCGGCCTTGCGCAGGAAGCGGCTGTGGGAGTCCTCTGTCCACCAGTGCAGCAGGTTGCCGGAGCGGTCATACTGGCCCCCTGTGGGCAGCGGTTGGGGGCGAGCCGAGACTGGCCTTCACCACAGAGCCCGGCTGGGCACCAAGGCCCTCCCCATCCACCAGCCAACAGGCACAGGGGAGCCACAGGGCCTCCATTGGCCCTCACCACCCTGCCCGCCACTGCCTGTCCTCCGCCACCCCTCGGGCCACCCGCAGGCCTCACCCCAGTCATCGTAGCCATGGGTCAGCTCATGCCCGATGATGGTGCCGATGCCCCCGTAGTTCAGAGACCTGGGCCCGTGGCAGCAGCGTCAGGCCCCAGCCTCACCCGCCCTCTGAGAGCCCCGCCGAGCTGCTGCCCAGGCCTCAGGAGGCCCTGGCCAGGCCACGAGGTAGCCCAGGGAAGCCGGTAACTGCACGGTCCCAGAACACTTGTGCCTCAGCTTCCTCGTGGGGTACGTAAAAGGGGCCAGTGATACCTGTGCAGCTGCCTTTTAGGAAATAACATCTAACAGAGCAGGGCTGCGGGGAGGAGACAGGGTTGGAGGGAGACAGGAGGGAAACTGAGGCACCCCACGTGGGATTTGGCCTTTTTCCTCATCACTAGGATTGTTCCAGTTTTGCAACACCCAAAGAAGCCTCAAACCAGGTAAGGGGGACTCAGGACATTTAAAAGAATGAAAAAAAAACAAACAAAAAAACCTACACCTTTTTCTAAATAACCAAAGATGAAGTGGGACTATGGGGACCCAGGGTTGCAGCTGTCATGACTGCAGTGCCCAGGCCGGGCATGGGGCCATCTGAGCAGTCCCCACCCACCCCGCAGACAAGGCCACGGCCGTGGCTCTGGCTCACGCCAGGTTCCCTACTCACTGCGGAAAGTCAGGGTCGTACAGCGTAGGCTGCAGGATTCCAGCGGGGAACACTGCAGGGAGGCCATGGTCAGCGGGAGACCCTCTCCACCTCCAGGCCCTGCCCCTTGTCTGCACACACCTCCTTACCCATCTGGTTCTTGTTGGGTAGATAGTAGGCATTGAGCGCCTGCGGGGGGAGAAGCCACCTGTGGAGGGAGGCTGGGGTCAGCTGGGGGGACCCACACTCCCTCCCCTACAACCCCTACCTCCTAGTTTCCTCCTCCTTAAGGGATGCCCTGGTGTCCCAGCCTACAGCCATATCCTGGGCCTCCCCTGGGCTGATCCCACACGCTGACAGCCCCCACTCGCACCCTATGCAGGCCTGGTCCTCGCTCCCCACCAGCATGTCTGTGAGGCATCAACCTCCTGGCGTTGGTAAGGAACACTGTCCCCATGGCACCCCATGGCACACCTGACCCCCCAGCTCCAGGCCAGGTACCCACGTGGACTTGTCCACCTCCTGCCGGATCTTCTTGACCGAGAGCTGGATGCTGAAACGGATGCTGTTCAAGATGTTCTTGAAGTAGGTCTTCTCGTGGACCTCAAACTGCATGGGGGATGGGCAGCACTCAGCAGCAGGCCGGGGCAGGGCCAGACCAGCACCCAGCAGGCCCCACGCCCTCCCCGCGTCCGTCAGCTGAGGGCTGTGGCTCCTTCTCTGTGGTGGTGGTTGGTCTCCATGGGGGCCTCGGCCACAGGCCTGGAGAAGCCTGAGGGGTCAGGCTGGGTAGGGCAGGGGCAGGCCCACCTCATACTCCTTGTCCACAGCCTCGGGTTTGAGCAGGAAGTCCGGGTAGCCCACCATCACCATCATGTACTGGAGCTGCAGGCGAGAGGGTGGTGAGTGGGCCAGGGCCTCAGGAGATGGCCTTCCACGCTTCTAAGGGAGAAAGCTCCAGGGCCGGCATAGGGCTGGGGCCCAGGCAAAGGGGAAAGCAGGCTGGGTGACGCCAACTCCACAAGAGGCGTCTTTGTCTCTTTTGTTATCCCAGTGCTTGGCACACAGTAGGCACTTACTGTGTGATTGTGGAACCAACAAATGGGAAAAGGGTCCCACGTCACCTTGGCCCGAGCGGCCGCCTTGGTCTCAGCATCCATCCAGTCCAGCTCCTCCAGGCGCTGGCCCAAGATGTACTTGATGTCTTCTACCAGCTGCTGTACCTGCAGGGTCAGGGGTCAGGAATCAAGGGTCAACCCAGGAGGCCTTAGCTCTGAGCCCCCAGCACCTGGAGTAAGGGGTACCCCCTAATCATTCAGCACCACTTCCTAAGCCCAGGGCTTGCTGCTCAGCATTCCTAAGGCCACCTCACTGAGCACGGCAGAGCAGGGAGGGCAGGAGCTTGGTGGGGAGAGGGTCCTGCAGCTGACAAACCAGGTAGGCTTCCTGGAGGAGGAAGCCTGGTGAGGAGTAGCCTGGAGGCTCAGAGCCCTCAGCTGAGCCCGGTGCCCTTGGCTGCAGGGGGATGTGCGGGGTTCCGCATGCTCCTCATGCTTGGACCAAGGCCATGCAAGAACTTCATGCCCATCTCAGGACCCACACCCCTACCCTCAAGGCCAGGGCAGCCTGACCTTGGCCTTGCTGGCAGCTGAGAAGTGCTCATGTACAAAGAGAGCACCGAGCGCCATGCCAAAGTGACGGTTGGCCTGGCCCAGGCAGACACGGGCCAGCTCCTGTGGCTTGTCGCTGCCCTCCATCTCCCGTGCCAGCTCGTGCAGGGCCTCTCGGAATGGTGGGGACAGGTGCTCACTCAGGACCACCACCACGCGCCACACCAGGTAGTTGTGTAGGATCCTGAGGGCCAGGTGAAGCAGCTGGGTGTCCCGACAGGCTCACGTGCGCGGGCGCCCCACCCCCAGCCCCCAGCCCCCCAGCCTAGGGCGGGACCAAGCACCTGCACAGGACTGAGGGCCATTCCAGGTACTCCCAGCCCCAGTCAGGGAGGAGGGCTGGGCCCACACGCAGCAGACCCACCTCAGGCCACCGAACCTGAGGCTGACGGGGCACGGGCCAGCACTGGTTTCTGACTTGCCGTGGGGTGGGAGAATGGCCACTTGGGGTGACTGCCTGCCTCAGAACTGGCCTCGAGAGGCCTCAGGTCCTTCCCAAGCGGGCCAGAGACCAGGGAGGCTTTCCTCAAGGTGGCCCTGGGGGAGCAGAGTTGCGGCCACCATTTCCCCTCCTGACTTCAGACTCACTCAAGCCTCACCGACCCCACATGAGGAAACCGCAGCCCGGGCAGCTCACAGCTCTGCCCAGGGTCCCACAGAGAAGGTGGGACAGCCAGGTCTGAACCTAGGGGTCTGGACTCCTTTTCTGGTGCTCCTCGCCTGCCTCCCCAGAGTGGGTGGACCGGACAGAGGTGGAGGCAGAAATTCAAAGCTCTCCAAGCAGATAGGTCTGGGATGCGGGGGAGGGGGGGCCTGGGGGGCAGGCGGGTAGCAGGCAGGTGACGGGCAGCTGTACCTGCGGGGTGTGGAGCGGATGAGCTGGGACACCTGCTGCATATAGTCTGTAGCCAGAAGCACGAGCTCTTCATCCTCTGAGAAGTCCTCCTGGAAGATCTGGTCCAGCAGCCACTTCCACCGCAGCTGTGGGACCACGGATGGGGACAGTGGGGTGGGGTGGCGGGGTGAGTCCATGGCCATGGAAGGCCTTGCTCGTCCCTGGGGAGGGGACAGCCCAGGAGTCCCAAGATCAGCGCCTCCCCCACCAGGGCTGGGTCACACTCACGTGGGGGGTGATCTTCTGGAGCTGCCCCAGTGTCACCTTATTGTATACGGAGCTAACGTCTCGCCGGAGGTCATCGTACTCTGACACTGTGATCTGGGGGAGGAGGGCAGAGCTGGCCAAGCCCCGCCCAGTGCTCCCCGCCCCCAGCACACAGCCGGCGCCCTGCTCACGTTGGCCAGCCGCTGCTCCAGCTGCAGGATCTCCTGGGCCTTTTTCTCTACAGCCTCAGCACCCAGGAGGCTGAGCAGGCGCTCCATGAACACCCGGTAAGCTGCCAGGATCTGCGCCAGGAGGGGCACGGCAAGGATGCAGTCGGCGCCGGGCCCTGGTCCAGGCCGCCCGCAGGCCCAGGCCTTCCCTGAACCCCACCGCATGCGCCCACACCTTCTCACTCTCCTCATCCTGAGCTAAGTACAGGGTCCTCTCTGGCAGCGTGAGCCCATCCTGGTCAATCTGTGGAGAGAGATGGGGGACAGGGATCAACTCTCCCGGCTCCTGCAAACAGACTGAATTCCCATCCGAAAAGGCCAACTGAGAACACGCCAGACATCCACTGTCACCAGCCCGGGGAGCATAAAGACAGCAGCCCCTCCCCCATTCCAGAGAAGCTGGTCTAAGCCCACACACCTGACCGGCCTAGCCTGGGGACAGAGGGGGGCGCCCCCCACCTTTCCTCCTGTAACCCAGTCCTCTCCCTGCCTGTGAGGGGCGCACTGACACTTGGTCCTCCGCCCCGCAGGCATCCCAGCCCGCCCCAGCCCGACAGGCCTGTCACCACAGCCCATCAGTACACCCCTCCCTCCGAGCTCTCACCGCTGCCAGAGGGCTGGGAGATTGCGGCTCCCGCGGCTCTGCTAAACACCGCAATTACTCGAGGGAAATTACTTGCGCCCTCCTCCCGCGCTCTGCCGGTGCGCGCTCCCTTCCGTTCCTCTCCCCTCCCCTCCCCTTCCGCACCCGTCTTCTGGGCGCAAAGGGAGCGCGGGGCAGGCATGCCAGGCCGAGGCACCGCTAGTTCCTAGCCGCTTGTGGGATGCCCGGTGCGGGAGGGGGGCCGCACTCACGCGGATGACGTAGCGCGAGGAGTTCCTGTCGTCCAGACTGACGGTGAGCGAGAAGAGCGCGGCGGCGCTGTACACGCCCTGAGCCTTGTACAGCAGCCGGTTGAGGTCCCAGGGCGCCGCCGCCCCCGGGCGCTCCGCCGCGCCACCCAGGTCCCAGCCCCCGCAGTCCTCGATGACCTCGAGCATGGGCCGCGGGCCGAGCCGTTCGATTTCACGCATGTCCAGGCAGGAGCGGAAGAAAGCGCGCACCTTGCGCTGGGCTGCGCCGCCGGGCCCGCCCCCGGACCGCGCCAGCAATTGCCGCAGGCGCTCCTCGTTCTGCTCGCCGATGGCCGCGATGGTGCCGTAGGTGAGCTTGTCGTCCGGGATGGCGTGGCGCCGCAGCCAGCCGCCGCACGCGAAGGAGTAGAAGTCCTGGCACGGGTCTATGCTGGCGTCCAGGTTGGAGGCCAAGAAGCGGGCGGCGCGCGCGAAGGCCTTTCGCTCCGGGCAGCCCTCGGAGCAGGTGGCGCCTCCCGCCGCTCCCGGGCCCAGGTACTTGAGAGCCAGCATGGCGGCCAGGATGGCACAGAGGCCCGCGGCGAACACCAGCCCCGACAGCAGGCACACCTCGCGCCGGTTCCAGCGCGGCAGCCCGGCCCGGGCCCCGGGGGCGCTGCGCCCCGCACTCAGCGGGAAGCCGGGGGGCAGCGAAGTTCCCCGCGCGCCTCCCCCACCGCACCGGCTCACGTACTTGACCTCCTGGAACTCGTCGTAGTGTGCTGTCATCGAATACGGGGCCTCCATGGCGCCGCGGGCACCACCGTGCAGCCCTTGGCGATCTCAGCTACAGGATGCTCCCGGCCGCCAGGCTCCTAGCGGGCCGGCGCATGGTCCCCCAGGGCCGCAGCTGCGGGAAAGGGAGATACAGGCTCAGAAGGGTACTGGGGCTCGACGGGGTCCATGAGCACGACGAGGAAAGGCACAGGCCTAGGTCCAAAGGCTGGAGGCCACCCCGAGTCCCCAACAACGAGTGGGCCTGGGGCCTGGCCTCCCTGCGCCACTCGGAGAATGAAGGAAGGGGACCGCTCAGAGTGGCCACCATCTACCACACTGCACAGTGGGGTCCTTTAACCTCCCCTCTCCCCGCATACAAATGCCCGCCGCAGGTTTGGGAGGCCCGTAATAAAGCAGGGGAGCACCGAGCATGGGGCCTGGCACGTAGCAGGCCTTCAATGAAAGGCTGTTTCTCTTCTCTTTGCATTTCTTGTTCCGGACCTGCTACAGCCAAGGCCAGGTGGGGGGAGGGGGAAAGCGGAGGCAGGGGAAAGGAGGTGCGGTCAGTGCCGCTTCTATGCAAGACCCTGAAGCCGCCTTCAGCTTTCCGCACGGGAACTAGACGCTCAAGAAAGCGACTAAAGAACCAAACTTTGTCCTCGCGGTTGTCCGCAGAGCCATCCCCAGCCCTGTCTTCTCTACCAATGGCCAGAACGCCCACCAGTCCCGTTCCCAAGCGGCCCGCGCCGGCGCGCCATCCCGCCCAGGATCAGGGAGAAAGCCCCGACGGCCCTAAAGGACCCGGAACCGGTTTCGTCCCCCGTCCTCGCCCTGGGCCACTCCCGGCTTCAACAGGTTCTCCCCGGAACCCAAACTTGGGCGAAGTTTCATCCCCGGCGCAGAGCGAGCTGGCCCCGCGCAGTCCGCGGCGCCAGAGAACCAAGCCCGGGAGTCGCAGCCGCAGCCTGAGCCGGAGCTGCGAGGACGCAGACAAAGCCTGGAGGCTAGGCGCGGCGGTGGCGGCGGAGGTGGTGGTTGATGTGGCCGCGGCGGCCGCGGGCTCGGGTGCCACTTACCCGGCAGGTGCGCGCCCGGGCGGAGCGGGAACAGAGCGGATCGAGCCCGAGCCGGGGCCGGGGCCGGGGCCGGGGCTGCGGCCGGGGCCGGAGCCGGAGCCGGAGCCGGGGCAGAGCTGGGCGGGTGGCCGCTGTCTCAGTGCGCCCGCCGCCTCCTCTGCTGCCGTGCCTCGCTGCGCCGCCCGCCGGCCCCGAGGGAGGGGGCGCGCGGGCGGCTCCACCCTCCTCCGCCCGCCCCCCAGCGCTCCCTCCTTCTTTCTGCCTCCATGCCGGCTACCTGTCAGCTCTGTGGCAGCTCGGGGGCGGGGAAGGAGGCTTCGGGAACACGCTCCCAAGGGTCTAGCACAGGCCCTGGGCTCTGGGATTCCAGCCCCGAGAGGAGGGAGGGCCTCAGGTCCCCTCCGTTCCGGTGCTCCCACTCAGGGATGCCTACCAGCCCGCCGGAAAGAGGCTCAAGCTGAAAATAAAGAAGCTAGTGGGCCAGCCCAGCCCACAGGACGGGAGCACCGTGCAGGGAGGACGCGCTGAAAGGCTGTGGGGTGCGCTGAAATTGCGCCTGTACCGCCTGGCACAGCGCCTGGACCAGAGGGGTTTCAGTAAGGGGCTTTCCGGGTCCTCCCCTTTAGCTCCTGCCCATGCCCAGCCCTCCCCCGGGGACATGTCGGGGTGTTGGTTGGCAGTGGTGGAGGAAGAGCCTCAGTGGCTGCCGCAAGAAGGGGCCGCAGCGCTGAGACCACGCGCCTCCCCAAACCTTGACTGCCCTTGGTACCCACTGCTCTGAAAGCCCCTGGGGTAGACGGTGGAGTGGAGGAGGGGGACCAACTAGAGACTAATGAAAGAGCCCGCCTTGCAGGAGCCAGGGGGTACTATGAATTTATCCACCCACTCCTTTCTTCTGGTTCAATTTGCTTTCTTAATGTGGGACCTCCCTCCCACGACTTGCAGCCCCTGGGCACAAGGCCTACTTCTGCCAGGCTCACTCACCACTGTACCCACAGAGAACTTGGAGCTTCTTGGATGAATGATACTATTTCTGTGACCCACGTTTTTTCCGTCCTGCCCTACCCATCTCTCTGCTTGCAGCATCCTTAGCAGGGGACCTCAGAGAAACACCAGCACTCTCAGGCCTGACGGTTCCAGCTTGCAAGACTGACCTAAACAACCTTAGAGACAGCCCAAGACTGCTGTGGAGCCCCATCTGATAAGAACCGGAACAAGGCAGGAAATAAAGGACCCAATACCCTGTCCCCTCCCTGGGGCTGCTTATCAGCCTGGCTACTGGCCACTGGCCCTGAGTGGCCACCTCTGCCCCCATCCTGCCTGTCCCTTTTCTGTCCAACTGTCCACCTCTGAGCTACCACTCTGGATACTCTGTGCCTCCATCTCTGGCCATCTCAGGGTCCTCCTTTGACCCGTGAGTTCTCCTTGCGTCCAGTTAATTCTACCTAGGGGAGGTGGAATTATGTAAAACGTGGTGATTCCATAAAGGGGGAGGGGAGGGCAGGGCGGTGGCAAAGTGTCTCTTTGTGCTTTTAATCTGCATTTTTCCCTCAATGTTTTTGTCTCCAGGAGGATAATTTTCCAGCCTTTTCAGGTCCTGATTGGTATCATTTCTCCAACAATGACAGCTTTTTATTTTCCCTGAAATGAATGCCACAAAATTTCCAAGAAATATAAAAATGGATATTGTCTCAGGGAGCCGACTCTCTTCCGACAGAAAGGCACAAAGGCAAACATGCTTCCCCAGGGACTCTGCTGCTCCAGTCACTGAGGGGTGGGGCACCCAGGCCCTCAGCGCCTCCTCCACCCCCCGCCCTCCCAGGTCAGCTGCAGGACCCCCCTCCTGGCCATCCCTCTCCCAGACTCTCAGCTGCCATTGATCTCTTCATCTGCCTCCCAGCTCCCGGCCAGGCCACCCTGTCTGTCTGCCTGGCTCCATCTCGCGTCTCTGTACAGCACCTCATCCCTCACCACAGCCCAGAGGCTCCCCCAGGCCTGAGCGCAGCAGGTAGGACCCACGGGAGCTGACTGAGGACTGGGCCCGTGACCACTCAGTCCTAGTCCCCCTGCACCGCCCACCAATAAAGAGCGACCAGGCCCCGCCTCCTGAGCCCTTCTGTCCCTCCTCGGAAAGGGAAGCTGCGTGCAGGGCGCTAGGCATCTGGCCCCCAGCTTCCTCAATCTCCTTGTGAATCTCGCGGTGTCCCCTCTCTGTTGTCAGAATGACTCCCTGACTGAGGAGCAGGAGAATGGCAGGACGAGGCCAAGCCCTGAGGGGGCAGCTGAATGCCTGTTTGGGGCAGGGAGAGCAGGGGAGCAGCTGGCCGGAGAGAGAAAGGGGTGCAGCGCTACGGGCAGAAGTGAGGGGAGCCTCTGCCTCTTCCCTTCCCAGATTCTAGCCCACCCTGCTGGGCGGGGCATCACGGTGTCTGGCTTCTGGGGAAGGGGTCAGAGCAGCCCCTTGTCTGCCTCACTCTATGGGTACAGCAGTCCCCACGCTAATGACTCCCGTCTATTCAGCTTCCACCAAGCGAGGTGCTAAGTGCTTGACCTCAGAGGAGGGCTGCTGACCTGAAGCCAGCCTGGAGCCCATCGTGATCAGACCCATCTCTGCACCTGTCTGGCCTGCATGTGTAGGGACAGACTGGGCCTCTATTTGCCTGCTGCTCGAACGTGAACCCCCTAGCCCTGCCTCTGCTCTGGGAGATGCCCCCCTGTTCCATCCCACCCCCACCAGTCCACTCCCCACCTCCAACAGTGCCGCAGCATCTTCCTTGCCTTGGAAAACATGTCCCCCAACCAGCTTCCTGTCCTCCGCCCAGCCTCCCAGGGCTCATTCCATCTATTATTCACAGCACAAAATGGATTTTTAATTTGAGAAATGAAATGACTCTCCCAAGTGGCCAGGGTGGCAGGGAGGGGGTGGGAAAGGCCGGAGCTGCCGGGCAGCCACTACACTGTATTGACTCAGACTCCTGTTGGAAAGCTGGGTACAAGGGTCCATGTACCCCACCACCCAGCCTGTGCCTTCATTCCACTCTGTTGCTATCACCAGTTGGGGTGAGTAGGGTGCCCGTTGGCCCTGCCTGAGCTCCCAGTGGGATCTGCTCCTGGCCAGGCGAGGGGCTAGGGACCTTGCTGTCCACTTGCTTTCAGATTCCTGGGCCTGGAGGGAGGACAGCCCTTGGGCTTCCGGGCCTTGTCCATCTCCTCCCCCAAACTTCCTGGCCGTCACTGGGCTGGGCCCCAGAGGCTCCCCAGTGCAGACCCCCAGCTGAGCTCCTCTGCTAGGTCCCAACACCTTGCTATGCCCGCCCCAGCCTGGGGAGCTGCCCCAGTCCCCCCACTGGCCTCCGGCTGGCAGTGCCCCTCCTCACCCCCAGGATAGAACTCACACGGAAGTGGCCGCGAGGCAGCGACCTCTTCCCAGCCTGCCTCGCTCTGCCTCCCTACCCCCTGCCTCTCTTCCCCTGGTCACTGTGACCTGTTGTCATCTCCCAGACCTTAGCTGGCTCTCACTCACCACAGGGACTTAGCACTTGCTGTTCCGGCTGCTTGGAACAGCCTTCTCCCAGCATCTCTTCCATTGGCCAATTGCCACGCATCCTTCTTGGGATGCCAGCTTCTCTCCTCTGGTCCTGTGCTACCTCCATGGGTGGGGGCTTGCCCTCCCTGGGCACCCACTACACTTCCCGCATCTTACTCAGCTGTGCAGCCCAGAGCCCGGCACAGCCGATGTATTTGATAGACGTGGAACGTTCTCACACAGCTGTGGTTGGCTCATGGAACGGCCTGTGAGAAGATATCCCAGGGCCAGGTCTCACACTGGTGCAGCGTCCCACCTATAAACCTGCCCAGGCTTTCAGTCCCGCCACACAGCTCTCCTTGGCTCTGGGACCCATCAGACGACAAGAGGGGGCCATTCCTCCCCTCCCCCGTGCCCCTGTGGTAGACTTCCATCCCCCCTGTGCACAGATTCTTCTCTGGGGTCACCTACCAAACTCTAGATCAGTTTTTATTTCATACAAGAAATATACAGAAATACATTCTTGTCTTATAAAACTTTAACAACACAAGCAGGCCCTCCTTCACACACGTCCCGTTCCCAGCCCTCCCCAAGGTAAGGTAAGCTCTGTGACCACTTCAGCATGAGCCTCTAGGCCCATGCCAGCATTGCTTTATTTTTTTAAGTAAATGGGACACCACGAGCTGTGTGATTTAGTGCCCTGTACCCATGGGCATACACCAGCGTCTCCCACACAGAAGTCCCCAGTGTCACCATCCCCAGACGAGGGACACAGGTTGTCTTGTTCACACCCAGGTGGTGGCCCAGCCTCCCAGCTCTGCCCTCTGGCCTCAGGCCCCACCTGTACCTGCTGGCTGGGGAGGCGCGCTGTGTTCCAAGCCCAGCTCAGCTTTAACTTTTCGCCTCTTCCTCGTTCCTTACTTCAGTCCCAGCATCTGGCTTCGGAAAGGCTCCTCTTCTCTGCCTCTTTCCCATCCCATCCTGTCTGAGTTCCGGCCCTTAGTCCTCCCTTCCTTACTGGAGGAAGGGCGTCTCTTCCCCTTGCCCACCCAGGCCCCGCGGCTGCTGCATCCCGCCCATTCCCGCCCCACACCCTCCGTGCCATCGTCAAGGCTTCCTTGGCCTGGCCCCAGCCCCCTTTCCAGTCTCCTCACTCAAGCTCCCCCAAGTGTCCTGCCTCCTCAGGGGCCTGGACTCCCACCTTCGCTCCTTTGCTCTAGTGCCCCTCCTGTCCTCCTTTAGGTCCATTTCAAGCTTCCCGGATCCCCTGTTAGTCCCTAGGGCCAAGCAGGTCCCCACCTCAGGGAGGCTGCCTGAGGGCCTCTCCTTGCAGCACAGACATGACCACGTGGTCACCCTGGAGCCTGCTGCATGGTCTGGGCTGTCGGACCAGGCCCCTGCTCGGATCTGGGCTGCCCTCACCCCCAGAGCTGTGGTGGAGCCCCGACGGTAACACGCGTGGAACAGCTCCCGTGCGCATGCTCTGTCCAGGCTCTCTGCCTGCTTCCCCGCACTGAGTCCCTGTATCCCCACCAGGAGGCCCTTGTCGTTGGCCCCAATTTACAGGGAGGACACTGAGGCCCAGGGAAGGAAAGACAGTTGCCCAGGTTCACCCAGCTCACAAGCCCTGAGGCTGAGATTTGAGCCCGTGTCGGCTGCATTTGGATTCTTGAGGACATGCACACCCTGAGCTGGGAGATGAAAGGACACTCTGAGGGGGACAGGCCGGGCACTCGGAGCCCAAAGGAAGGCAGCATGGGGCCAGGGCCCGGCTGGGATCTCAGTCCAGGAACTGTGTTGGGGGTGCTGAATGTTGGGGACCAAGAAGGTGCCAAGGCTGGCTTTGCCCATAGACGTCAGGAGGAATCTCAGGGCCTGGAGCTGGGCCTTGGCCTCCCCTCCACACCCCACCTGCAAGGGCCCTTCCTGGGTCTCGCTGTCTGAAGTGCCCAGTTGTTTTCTGTCTGTTGCCCTGGGTACATCCTGTACCGCCTTTGTCCCCACCTGAGGTTGTCTTGTGACTTGGCATCTTCGTGGCCTCTTTTCCTCAGCTCTGTCGGCACCCCAGATGTCCCCATCACCCTGTCCTTCCTGCCCAGCCTGAGTGGCAGGGCCTTGGCCACAGGCCACTGTGGTGTGGTCCGGGTGGACAGAGCCCAAGTGGGGTGATGAGTCGCGGGGGCAGGGAGGAGAGGGGATGGAGAGTCTGAGGTCTGCGGGCCTCTAGCTCTGACAGTCAGTTCCCTTGGGCCCACCGTACGATGGACAGGCCACAACAGGTGGCTCAGCTCCTGCCGCAGGATGCAAAGCCGGCCACAGGGGCTGGGGGTGGGGAATAGGAAGGTGAACCCAGAGGCTAGGACACATCTTCCAGTCAGGGTCACTGCAGCCCATCGCCTGTGATGTAAGGAGCCGGGCTTGGGATGGACAGAGCCCAGAGAAGCCAGCAGGACCTGAAGGGTCTGTTGCAGGCTTCACAGGGTCACTGGGCTGAGGTCCCCTCCCCCAGCACTCCCTTGTCATTTCAAGTGATTGGAGCTGAAGGGGATCGTTAGCTAATTAAAGCCAAGGCCACTAATTGTCCCTTGCAGGAGAGAAAGCAGGGCTGCAGAGGGGAGAGGACAGCAGGGCGCAGAGAGACTGGGGGGCTGGGCACAGGCCCCTGGCCCTGGGCGGGGCCTCCCTCTAGGCTGTGTGTTTTGCAGGGGGGCGCTGTCCTTGATGAGGAGTTTCGGGATAGAGGGCAGGAGTCCGGAATCAGAGCTCCCATCCAACACCTATGCTCACCCGCCTCTGCCCGAGGCCCCCCGCCCCGGGTTGTGGGCTGCGGTGGTGCATGGCGAGGGGCTCCCACAGACATCCTCTGGATGCAGTGATAGGTCAGATTTGAGGACAGGCAGCAGGATGCCAAGGTCCCCAGCCCCCGGCTGGCCCCCAAGCAGGAAGCCTCGCGGCCAAGTGTCTGCCTCCCCTCTGCCCCTTATAGCCCCAGGCAGGTGCTCTGGCCTCACAGGGGTACCAGCGGTGGGAGCACATCCACCCACTGCTGCCCTCAGCCCGGCACCAAGCTCCCTCCTAGCGGGGTGTCCTAGGGCCTTCTGCCGGAACTTATCAAAGTGGGTTCTTGGTTTTCTATTGCTGTGTAACAAAATACCACAAACGTAGCAACTTAAGACAAGAGGAATTTATTGTCTCCTTTTCTGTAGGTCAGAAGTCTGGGCGTGGCGCCGCTGGAGTCTCTGCTCAGGGCCTCACAGGGCTGAAGTGTGAGTCCGCTGGGGCTGGGCTCCCTGGGGGGGGGGGGGGGGG
>NW_006789568.1:1541987-1550091 GCF_000442215.2 Lipotes vexillifer
GGGGGGGGGGGGCGCTTAGGTTTCTCTTCCCAGCTCACTGGTGGTGGCAGAATTCCGTTCCTTCAGGTGGAGAATCAAGGTGTCCCTTCTTTGCTGGCTATCAACCAGGGGCTGCTCTCAGCTTGGAGAGGCCGCTGCGTCCCTTGCCTTGTGACCCCTCCGACTCCGAAGTCATCAGTGGAAAATCGCTCCCACATTGAATTCTTCTCATGCTTGGAATCTGTCTACCTTTCAGCCACCAGCCAGAGAAACTGCTTCTGAAGGGCCTAAGTAATTAGGTCTGATAATCTCCCTATCTTAAGGTCAACTGATTTGGAATCTTAATTCCGTCTGCAAAACCCCTTCATAATAGTACCTAGATTTCTGTTGGCTTGAATAACAGGGAGAAGCATGCGTGTACACCAGGGTCCAGGAATCCTGGGGGCATCTTAGGATTTTGCCCACCGCAGAAGATACGGGTGAAAGAGTAGAGTTTGTGTGAGAATATTAGCAGCTGACTCCTGGGCCACGTCCTGGGCTTGAAGTGCTAAGTTATCTTATCTCCTTTAATCCTCAGGATTCTAGGAGTAGGTGCTACTAGTATCACCATTTTATAGAGTCAGCAACTGAGGCCCTGAGAGGTTAAGTGATTTTCACAAAGTCACACAGCTTGTGAGTGTCCAAGCTGGAACACTAGGTTAACACTCTGACCCAGGCCCTACTGTGTGTTTTTGGAAAAGTCGTATAACCTCTCTGGGCCTCTGTAAAGGAAGGGGGATGAGGTCCATCTTCCATGGAGTAGTCCAGACTTCAGGACCCACAGTGCAGGGGATGGGTCTATCCTCATCCCTGTGGGCATGAGGGGTCCCTGATCAGCACCTGTGGCCCCCAGTGAAATGGGGTGGACCTGGGTCCCTGATGTCAGCCGTCCAAATGCAGCCGTTCTGGCTTCTGCAACCCAAGGACAGGATGTTGCCAGGCACTGAGGCTGGGGGCTTATGGTTACCAGGGGGCCCCTGACAGAGCCACTGGAACCCCAGGATTAATGGCCAGGAGATCACTCCTCCCAAGCCTGCTGGGCCCCTGAGAGAACCGAACAGGGGCTTTCAGACCTTTGCCCAGGGGTGGGCATGTGTGTTTGGGGGATGCCTTTCCTACCTTGAGGCTCTGGCTCTCCTGTCTTGGCTGGGCAGGCTACAGCGCTGGAGGGGGAGGGGACCATGGAGGTGGCAGTGGCCCCCGCCTGCCCCCGCCCCCCCATGAGAAAGACCGTCAGTCAGTCCCAGGGCAGGCCGGCACACAGTCGGCCTCCTCCCGCCGCCTGCCGCCCGCCCCACCCGCGTGCTTGAGCGCCTCAGTAATGGGGCTTAATCATAACATGCATCAGCTAGGGCCTGCTGCCTGCAATTACCGCTTCAATCAGCCACCCACCACCTCCCCCAGCCTCAGGCCACCTGTGGGGACACCCCGCCCCGCCCCCTCTGGCCCCCTCCCCAAATGCGGCACAGGTGCCCCAGGCTCTGCAGATGGACAGAGAAGTGACCCCTGCCAAGGCGGGCAGGGGACGGGGGCGGCCAGCAGACAGAGGACAGAGAGCTACAGATCAGGGTCACATGCAATTATTTTAAAAGCCTGTTGGAAACCGTGCTGTTTCCCAGTGTGGCAGGCTCATCCTAGGGGTTGCACTGCCCCAGGTTGCTGACATGCTTGCATGCACACACGGGTGTTCACACGTGCTAGCCATGCACACACACAGGGACGGGAGTGTACCAGGGCACACGCAGTGGGTGCATAGCCCTGGGGGGCCCACACGGACCCCAGAGAGGTGGGTACCAGCTGCCTGCAGGGTATGGAGGCACAGGGAGGCCCCACCTGAGCGCCCCTTTGCACCCCTGCCCCGCCCCCAGCACAGACACCCTCCCGTCCTTTGGCTTCCCCACCCCACCCCTGGGGCACAGGGGGTCTGAGCTGAATTGGAAGACTTCCTATTCCATCCAGCCTCAGAGCTTGGGGGGGCTGGAGAAAAAGGGGTGAAGGCGAACGTGGCAGGGGGAGGGCGTCGGGGAGGGACTGCTGTTGTGCTGTGATTCTCTCTAATTGCTGTTTTGCTGAGAGGTAATTAAAATCCCTTTTTATTTCACACGTCAGAGCCCTCACCAGCCTGTGGAGAGGGCACAGGGGGAGGCTGGGAGATGGGGGCAACTGAGGGCCAGCCGCCTGGCACAGGGAAGGGACAGGGAGGTAGGACGTCTGAGCCCAGACTGCCAGCCCAGTCCGCCTGTCACGAGGCCCAGCAGCAGGAGTTCCCAGCCCGGCCCCTGGCCCAGCCCATGAGCACACAGGGTCTGGCCCTGGCCAGGATCTGTGCAGCCCATCGGAGACAACAAAAGCCACATCTGCCAAGTGACTCCTAGATGCCAGGCACTTTGCTGAGCTCCTAATTCATAGGATTATTACAAAAATGGCTATTACCAAGTAGATACCATTATTTTTCCATGCGTCAGGACGGTGACAAAGCTGAGACTCAGGGATTAAGAAACAGCCAAGACCCACTGGCTTGTCAGTGGTGGAAAGGATTGGAGGTGATCTGATGACAAACTCGGAAGCACTGTGTCAACCTGACCCTCCGAGCCACGTAACCGTCTGCTCTTGCGGAGCCTGCCAGAGTTCCACAGCCCTACCGTGACCCTCCTCAGAGTCTAGAGGGAAGGGCCACAGCCTTAAGACCCCTGCCCAAGGCCCATGCACAGCGCTATGCCTGCCACTCTGGACACCATGGTCACCTGCTGACAAGTCACTTGAGGCAGGAGAGGCATGGCTTGCTCTGTCCATTGGGACCTGTGGACACTCCCCAGAGGCCTAGATGGGGCCAAGAGGCTATGGCCAGATCGGAGCCCAGACTAATGCCCGGTCAGTGTCAGGCTGGAAAGAAGCAAGGTCCCTGCATTCTCCTAGGCTGGCTAGGGGTGGTGGGCTATGAGCAGCTGGGCCTTGCTGGGTGGGGCAGGTGAAAGGTCACTGATCAGCACCTGTTTCATACCTCCTTTCTCTCTGCTTGTTCTCCCCCTTCCTGTGGGCCAGGAATTGCATCACCCCATCCTTTTCATCATCCCCAGCTCTGCTACCATCAGCACCACTGTCACCATCGGTTATCATCGCCGTCAGCAGCGTCACCATCACCTGCTCTACCATCATCACCATTTTCTCCAAATTCATCATCATCATCATCATATCATCATCACCGTCATATTCATTTTCACCAAAATCATCCCCATCACTGTGATCACCACCACAACTACCATCATCGTCACCATCACCTTCTCTGTTGCCACCATAATTTTTGCCAAGTTCACCATCACTATCTCCACCCACCATCATCACCATCACCGCCGTCATCATTAAAATTATGACCATCATCACCATCACTTTCTCAATTTTCATCATCATCATCATCATTTCCATCAAAATCACCACCACCGTCGTTGCCATCAGGGCTCACACTGTACCGGTCACTGTTCTAATAAAGGGCATTTGTTCGTATTGAATTCTCATGATACCCAAGAAGTAGATGCCAGTATTATCCTCCCATTTTACAGTTAGGGAAACCAAAGTGCACAGTGAAGGAGCTTGCCCAAAGTCACAGGGCCAGAAGGTAGCAGAGGAAGGACTTGAACCGAAACTGCCTGATACTAGAGCCCAAAGTCATAGCCAATATACATCACCACCTCTCAGGCGAGGAGCCCAGGAAATCAAGCCAGAGGACAAGGGGAAAAGACAGTGGGGAGAGAGACACTTGGTCTACTCAGGATTTAACGATCAGAGGCATCCCCTCCTCCTGGCCCAGCTTCCTGAGGACCCAGCAGCAGCCAGCCACCACGTTGCTTTGCTGGGCCTTGGCAGTCCTACACGAAGCCTCCCTCTGGCTGAACTTTGCCAGGGATGGAGGTAGGAAGATGGTCAAAAGGAACCATATGACTTGAGAGGCTGGATTCTAGTTTTGTCTCCAGCCAGACAGAGGCCAGAGTGCCCCATCTCCCTCAGCATCCCCTCATTTTCTGGGCCACAACTCTGGGGGCTCATTCACCTCTTGTGCACGGTGGCCAAGTTGGGGATGAACAGTCAGGCCTGGGGGGCGGGGGGCAGGGAGGTGGCTGCCCAGGGGGGCAGGGCATGCTCAGCAGGATCCTTGGTGATATCTCGGGACACAGGACTAGACTGTAGCCAGAAAAGAAGGCTCTTCCCAAGGCTGCCAGCCTTCCTCTCTTCAGCCCAGGGCATTGGCCTTGTTGTATTCGTCATTCAGGGGGGCCAAAAGGTCAATCATATCCTCAGGGAACAGCCAGGTGCCTGCCTCCTTGCCTGAGGTCTGACAGAGTAGGAGATGGGGGCTGGGGACCGCAGAGGCAGGACCCCCAGCAGCTCCCTCGACCTCTCAAGGGCAGGCATGGTGACCCTGTGCCCATATAGCTCGGTTCACTGGCATCTGTGCGTAAGCAGAGCAAGGAAGCAAGAGAGGAAGGGAAGGGGCAAGGATGGCTGAGCAGCGCAGAGGTCGCCAGGGTCTCCCGGGGTCTGCAGGAGTGAGGGAACTGCAGGCAGCAGCCGGGCCCCAGAGCAGGGAAGGGTCTTATCCATCTTGTGTCCCCAGCGCACAGTGCTGGCACTAGGAGGTACTTAATATTTATAGAATATGAAAGAATGAATGAAAACAATTTCAGGATTAAAACTGTCCTTGAATAGGACACGACACCTGGTGAGGTGGCTTTCCATCACTGGAGAAAAAGGATTAAAAATCTTAGGCTCTGGAGTCAGATGAATATGGATTAAATCCCAGAACCACAGTTTCCTAGCTGTGAACAGATCACTTGGCCTCTTTAAGCCTCAGTTTCCTCATTCAAATATGGGGACAATAATGTCCATCTGAGATAATGCACAGGTGGGCATTCTCATATAAGCACCTCCTGGAGGGAAGGCTGGGGCCAGCCAGAAGCCCTCAGCCTCTCTCCCCCATCCCCATCCGGGCACCCAGGACCTCCTCCCACACCTCATCCTCTCCACTGAGGAGCATCTGGGTATGGCTGATCCCAACAAGGTGAACTGCCTGGTCAGCTGCCCCAGTGCAGTGAGAAATCCCCATGGGGCAGGGCCAGGAGGCAGGACAGAGGGCAGAGACTTCAGGAGCCAGGCTCCTGGGGCATTTGGGGGTTGCTGGGACACTGGGAAGGGGGCTTCATGGAGACCAGTGGAATCTGGGACCAGGGGGTGAGTCCCCTCCCTGACACCCACTGAGCTACCTTGCTTAAGTCCTTCCTGTCTCCGAGCCTCAGTTTCCTCATCTGTAACATGGGAATAATTACAAGGGCAAAGCCTCAGGGCTGTTGCTGGGTTTATAGGAAGTGATGCCATATGAAAGCCCTCAGCAGCATGTCTGGCATACCGTGGGGCCCCAATCACACAGACACACACACACCCTGGCAGCTGCCCGTTCCCTGGGCCGTGATGGCTTCCCCAGGAGACCCAAAGCCCCATCACATCCCCACACCCCCCTCACCCCGCCCCGCTCATCTGTGGCTGCGATGCACACCGCTCTCCCCTTCTGTCAATGTTCTCTGCCAGCAAATGGGCCAATTTTTTAGCATTACAGAGATTTGGCCAATTTGGCTGCCCTGACAGAAAGGCACAGTGAGCAGTTGCCTGGGGGCGGGGTGGGGGGTGGAAGCAAGGGTGAGAGAGGAGGAAGGGTGAGAAGGAGAAGGGGGTTGGAGGGCTGCGCCGCCTCTCAGGCTGCTCCCAGCCAGGCCCCGCTAAGTCCCGGGCCAGGGGGGTGGAGTCAGTGGGGAGATTACAGACATAATTAGCCCCACTTATGCACCTCCTTCCCCATGCACGGGCCCTGTGCTGAGCACTTTGCTTATATTTTCTCTTCTAATCCTCCAATAACCCTCTGAGGCCAGTTCTATTATTTGCTCCATCTTCCCCGGCGTGGAACTCGGGCACCGGAGGCTCAGAGCTGGCCCAGAGTCACAGAGCCAGGAAGTGATGGAGCTGGAATGTGAGCTGAGACTGCAAGCAGGCCTTTTAACCATTCCTGAGCTCAGTTTCTAACTAAAGGCTGAGAATTAGAGCAGGACTCCCTCTACCCATCCACCCACCCACCCACACCCACCTATCCAACCCCCCATGCACACAGACAGACAGACAGACACACACACACACACACACACACACACACACACACACACACACACACACACAATCTCCAAGAGCCTCAGCCTCTCCAGGCTGCTGGGGATCCCTATCAGGCACACATGGATCTCCATGTTCTTCCCTTCCAGGCTGAGGGTACCTCACCTTGAAGTTCCCAGACCCCAGCATCTCTGCAGGGAGAGCCCTGAACACCACAACTGCCAGGCATCGGCCGGAGTCCCAGCCCAGAGGTGGGCTCTCCCCTCCTGCCCAGGCTGTGGGCTGGGGCCCCCGTGCCAGCTGTGGCTTCTGGAGCATGCCATGGGGTCAGTGCCTGTCTGGAAGTGGGCATCAGCTGCGCCCTCCACCACACACTCTGGGCCCTTCTGGGAGCAAGGAGGCAGATCTGCCAGGGAGGACGGGAGAGGAGGGAAGGAGAGGAGAGGGGACCGCCTCTCAGCTGGAGGAGGGGGTTGCAGGGCCCTGTGCATTAAGCGTTCAGAGAGCACAATATTTCATTGCCGGCAATGGCAGCCAAGACATCAACTACTTGGGGAGAGCAGCCTTAAAAGCCTTTTGATTTTATTTCCTCCACTTCATTTTTTTTTCTCTTTTCCTTGTTGGTGTCCTTGACAAGGCCTCCCTTCCCCCTCTGCTGCCCCTTTCTCAATGCCCCGCTCCCACAAGAGGCCAGGGGCCCCGGGGCTGGGGGGCCTGCAGTACCTCCCAGCCAGACCTAGGGCCCTGCGTGTGTGTGCACATGTGAGCGGACATGTGTGTGGATGTGTAGCTGGGAGGTTGCTATGGTCCCGTGCGTCCCTTTGTGTGCATGTCTGGAAGTATGCGCACACCTGTGTGCGCAGGTGTGTGCAGGCACACGCGTGGGCCTCACTGTGCACGCACCCCCCAGAAAGGTCCACCAAGGTAAGAGACACGGGAGCAAGGCCGGGGAGGTGACAAATTCAGAGAGCAAAAGGGGTAGGGAGGGGGGGAGTGGAAGGGGAGGTCGCACCCTTAGGAGTCGGCCTGGTTGGACCAAATCGTGGACCCAGCGGAGAACTCCGAGGGCCAGGGCGTCCCCCGGCGGGGGGCGGGGGGCGGCGCAGGGAGACACGGGTGTGCACACGCGCACACGGGCGGACACGTGTATAGGCAAGCACGCACTCACTGCAGAGACCCAGGCGGGCCCGCTTGCCGAGGGACTCCTGGCGGGGCGCCCCTGACGTCAGCTGCCGGGCCGTGACGTCACCACCCCCGCCCCCGCCCGCGGGGAGCTCCTTCTCCTAATAGCAGGCGACGCGGAATTGCGCATCTGTCTTGTCGGGAATTAGTTAATTGAATCAGGCAGCCCGAGCTGCCGCAGCGACCTCGGCCTCGGCCCGGGAGGGGGGGGGGCTGGGCGGGCGCATGCGGGATGCTCAGCCTGGAGGGCGGCGAGGGTGGGGGATGCTCACCTAGACAGGGGCGGGGAGACCGAGCTCTCTCGGGAGTATTGGTCACGTCCCGCTCCGCCCCCCACCCCCTCCCACTCCATCCGGGGCATAGAACGAGGGCCTGGCGCCTGCCGCGGGAGCTGAGGGGCTGGCTGGGGACCGGACCTCTGCGGACACCGCCCAGGAGCGCTCCCCGCCCCAGGGCACTCGGGCCGCCGGCTCCGCCCGCCCCTTGGGCTTTTGACCCTTCTACCCTCGCCTCCGCCCAGCGGTGCCGAGAAACGCTGCTAACTCCCGAGCCCGCCAGCGCGGCGGCCCCCCCCCGCCCCCCACCCCGGTTCCCCCGGGCACCTGGGGATGAGGAGCCGCCGCCAGGCAATTTGTCGCAACTGTTTAAGCGCCTCGGAGATCTCCTTGTCCCGTCTCCTGGCCCTGGGTCCTTCACCCCGGGAGCTCCCGGGCCTATCCCGGATCCCCTTCCCTCCCGCCCTCTCGCCGCACCTTGG
>NW_006789568.1:1550101-1553267 GCF_000442215.2 Lipotes vexillifer
GACCCCTCCCTCCCCCGCTCTTTCCTTCCTAACTCACAAGAGACAGCACCCGAAAAGACGTTAGGAGGGAGGCTCTCGGAGAGATCCGGGTTCCAGTCTCAGCTGTGTCTCTTGTGAGCTTCCAGACCTTGGCATGTAATTTAACCTCTCCGAGCCCCAGTTTCCACATTTGACACTAGGATAAATAAAAAGAGCCTGTCTTATTGGGTAAAATTAAAGAATATATGTACAGGGCTTACCACTTATCCGATTCTGGTAGCCTGTAAGTTGTAGTTTGAAGAGGGAGGCAGAACTGTCATGGGGGTGTGGTTTCTCTAGAAGGGTCCCTGGGCAATTGATGAGAAAAAGCCTCACATTTTGGACTGTGGTAATCTGAAGGGCCAGAGAGTCTGGGGCGGGGGGCTGCCACCCACACCAGACTCTCACCTGGAACCCAGGTTCCACCTCCCTCTACTCCTACCCAGGCCCAGCAGTGCGCCACTGGCCCTCTCTCATTCATTCCACACCTTTGCCTCACAGCTTCACAGATTGTCAACCTAATCATAAATGCTTAATCCTTGAACAATATCAACCCATTTCACACATGAGAAAGCAGAGGTTCAGAGAGGTTAAGTGACTTGCCAAAGACCTCACAGCTGTGACATGGCATAGCTGGGATTTGAACCCAACTTCTTTGGCCTCAAATGACAACCACTCTCCACTGCTCTGCCTCCCACTCTGAGGACCACTCAGTTGCCAGGAGACAGCAAGCCAGTGGTTACTATGGGAACCAGGCTGATGTGGAAAGTGGAAAGAGTCTGTGTCCAGGCAGCAGCAAGAAGGCTCCAGGTGGGCTCCGCAGCCCCTTCTCTGCCCCTCCCATGGAAGCAGCTCTTGGCTTTCAGCTTTGGGGCTTGAGTTCCAGGTAGCAGATGCTCAGTGAGAAGGCCAGAGACAGGTGCAACGATGATGGGTTACTCTGAGCACTGCCCCTGCAAACCAAGAGCCCTGGTGGAGGATGTGGCCCCGAAGATAGGGCTGAGGGGCAGACAGCCCAAGCCAGGGAGCCTCACACTACTGCTTGCCCCAAATTGGCTGCGTGCAGAGCTGAGCCTGTCCCTGGGAAACAAGAGAAAGGGAGGGACCGTGGTGGGGCACAGAGCTGTGCCGTAGGGCTCTAGATCTGGGCAAACACCTCAGTTTTCTCATCTGTAAGAGGGGAATGATACTAACCCCTCTCCACAGATATTTTTTTCTTGTCTTTATTTCACTGAAATTATTGTTATTATAATCAAGATTTTTACGTAATACTTATTCTGTTCATGACAATGCCAGGTTAGATATCCCTTCTTGAGTCATTGTAGTATTAATAGATTTTTTTTTACATATACAAGCATCTATTCTTTTTCAGATTCTTTTCCCATTTAGGTTATTACAGAATATTGAGCAGAGTTCCCTGTGCTATACAGTAGGTCCTTGTTGGTTTCTACAGATACTGTGTTGAGAAAATTAACAAAAATACATGGGGACTTTCCTAGCAGTCCATTGGTTAAGACTCTGAGCTTCCACTGCAGGAGGCACGGGTTCGATCCCTGGTTGGGGAACTAAGATCCTGCACGCCGCGCGGTGCGGCCAAAAAAAAAAAAAAAAAAATTAACAAAAATACAAAGCACCATAACTGACACATAGACTTCACTAGCTGTGTGACCTTGAGCAAGTCACTTAGCCTCTCTGAGCCTTTGCAAATGAAGATAATAATAGTACCTGCCTCATAGGGTTGTTGTAAGGATTAAATGAGTGAATACAGCTGAGGGCTTCGAAGAGGCCTGGCAGGCTTTAAGGGCTATATATAGTGTTGGCTGTTCTGGTTTTATAATAAATGCTCAATAGCTCCGAGGGGTCCTGGTCACTCTGGACCCAGCTCCTTTTCTCTCTTGTTCTCTCAGGACAAAACCTGCCACTACCCCCCACCCCTTGCCGGGTAAGGAGAAGCAGAAGCAAGAAACAGGACTCTCTGAGGCCTCAGATCTCCCCTACTCCAAGTTCGGGGGCCCAGAGCCTGGGAGGTGGGGGCGGGAGGGAGTGAGGAGGTGGCACTGGCAGCTAAATTTGTTCACCCAGCCTGTCAGTCCCTTAATCTGATCCCGGAGGAAAAAACGCAGACGCTTCACTCTGGATGACAAATGAGGAGGGGAGCGGCCTGCCCTGCCTGGACTCTGGGTGAGTAATGGCTTTGCATTAAGATATTAGGCCTGGACAAGACATGTGCCCCTCCTCCCGTTCCACCCCCAACAAGGCCGGGAAGAGCGCTTGGGGGAGAGAAGGAGGCTTCCTGAAGACCATGCTGGGGGCTTTAAGAGAGGGTTTGGGAAGGGCTGGGTGGGGGTGGGGGGTGGGGGATGGCGGAGACAGACGGGCCACAGAGATGTCCAGGAACAGAGACACAGCAGGGAGAGAAGAAACAGAGAGAGAGAGGGAGACAGAGAGACAGACAAGGGCTTTGCGGGGGAGGCGTGCAAAGAGGGGAGATGCCTGTCCTCACACAGGGCAAGGATGCCTTAGTCAGGACCACGGTCAAACTGGGCGGGTCGGCCACCAAGCGGGAGTCAGCCTCCAGGGAGGGCCAGGCTGGAGGCCTGGTGTCAAGACTGGCCTTGGTCTTTGATGTCCTTCTACTTGATGCTGTGCCTCCTGGGATGGGAGGGCACCCGTCACCACCCAGTCAGAACTGGCTTAGGCCAACGGGCAGGGCCTCCAGCCACATGGATAACCTGTTTCATGGAGGAGGGGGGCCAATACAGAGGGGAAGTTCCAGCTCCAAGCTCCTGCACTGCTTAAGGAGCCCCTCCCTCACCGAACCCCCAGTCCACCGTAGCCTGGGTCCCGTGAGGCAGCGCTTCTGGGTCGAGGGGCTTCTAGAGGAGAAGCTGGGGCCTGGCCCTCCCTGGAGGCTGACTCCCGCCTGGTGGCCGACCCGCCCAGTTTGACCGTGGTCCTGACTAAGGCATCCTTGCCCTGTGTGAGGACAGGCATCTCCCCTCTTTGCACGCCTCCCCCGCAAAGCCCTTGTCTGTCTCTCTGTCTCCCTCTCTCTCTCTGTTTCTTCTCTCCCTGCTGTGTCTCTGTTCCTGGACATCTCTGTGGCCCGTCTGTCTCCGCCATCCCCCACCCCCCACCCCCACCCACC
>NW_006789568.1:1554502-1555277 GCF_000442215.2 Lipotes vexillifer
TGGCGGAGACAGACGGGCCACAGAGATGTCCAGGAACAGAGACACAGCAGGGAGAGAAGAAACAGAGAGAGAGAGGGAGACAGAGAGACAGACAAGGGCTTTGCGGGGGAGGCGTGCAAAGAGGGGAGATGCCTGTCCTCACACAGGGCAAGGATGCCTTAGTCAGGACCACGGTCAAACTGGGCGGGTCGGCCACCAGGCGGGAGTCAGCCTCCAGGGAGGGCCAGGCCCCAGCTTCTCCTCTAGAAGCCCCTCGACCCAGAAGCGCTGCCTCACGGGACCCAGGCTACGGTGGACTGGGGGTTCGGTGAGGGAGGGGCTCCTTAAGCAGTGCAGGAGCTTGGAGCTGGAACTTCCCCTCTGTATTGGCCCCCCTCCTCCATGAAACAGGTTATCCATGTGGCTGGAGGCCCTGCCCGTTGGCCTAAGCCAGTTCTGACTGGGTGGTGACGGGTGCCCTCCCATCCCAGGAGGCACAGCATCAAGTAGAAGGACATCAAAGACCAAGGCCAGTCTTGACACCAGGCCTCCAGCCTGGCCCTCCCTGGAGGCTGACTCCCGCTTGGTGGCCGACCCGCCCAGTTTGACCGTGGTCCTGACTAAGGCATCCTTGCCCTGTGTGAGGACAGGCATCTCCCCTCTTTGCACCCCTCCCCCGCAAAGCCCTTGTCTGTCTCTCTGTCTCCCTCTCTCTCTCTGTTTCTTCTCTCCCTGCTGTGTCTCTGTTCCTGGACATCTCTGTGGCCCGTCTGTCTCCGCCACCCCCCACCCCCAC
>NW_006789568.1:1555566-1566998 GCF_000442215.2 Lipotes vexillifer
CCCACCCCCACCCCCACCCAGCCCTTCCCAAACCCTCTCTTAAAGATGGGGCTCACGCAGGATTTCACAGGTGGGCAAGTCTGCCCGGGTCTGTGGCTTAAACAGGTAAAAGACGATTCAGAGAACAAAGAGCAGCTGTCTTGGGGAAAAGCGGGGAGAGGGGTAGGGTGGAAATACATGGCAAGGGCAGAAAACGCAGGAGGCTCACTCCCTGAACCTCAGAAGAACACAAGGCAGGCGGCTGTGCCCTTCTGCTAGGGAGGCCTGAGCGGGGACAGGGGCAGGGGTCGCCATGGGGGCGGTGCTTCCGAAACTGACACCCACAGGCCATCCTCTGCGGGGGTAACTGGGGTAGCCACGGTCACTGAGGTCTTCCTCAACTGCCCCAAGATCTCCCCCTGAATTTCCCAGTTCGAATCCCTTGTCCCAGCTGTGAGACCCCTTGGTTTTACTTAGCACCCCCCATCCCTCCCTGGGGGTGCTGGAGTGCTGGAACTTGGTCGGGGGCTTCCCGGTTCTTCAAGGCCTGCGTCTCTCACGGAGCGCCACTAGGAGGCGCCCCATGCCTGCTCGGCCCTGTCGGCCTGGGACCCGCCGGGCTGGTCGGTCGGGAGGAGGGGCCTCCTCGGGGTCCGGGCGTGGAGGGTCTGTGGGCCTCTCGCTGCGCCGCTCAGAGGCCCGCGGTGCAGCCCCGAGCTAGCGCGTGCCCCGCAAAGCCGCACACCCTTTCTGTCTCTAGAATCCCTATGGGGGGCGGGCGTCCCACCCGACGCTCTCTCCGCGATGGTGCTCCAGCTGCATCCGCGGGCATCCGCGGTCCAGGGCTCCCGTCGCTTCCCCAGGCCCCACCCGCTGAGTCCTCTGCCTTCCTTCGAGCACAGGGCCCAGAGTCCGGGGCCTGGTTGGGGTCACCCGTGCTGCCGTCCCCCTTCCGCTGAGGCCCCATCCCTCTCTGAAGGTTGGATGGATTAACTGTTCACAAACCTGGTTTATTAAGAATCGGTCAGAGTTTAAATACCTGTTCTCTGGCCACTTCAGCTCGAGGGCGGGCCTAGAATCTGTAAGTTTATCCAGGGACCAGCTTCCCCCCGGGGGCTCTGGCTCCTTCAGTCCTGCTCCGTGATTCCACCAGGGAGAACCTCTGCCCTCCAGGAAGAAACAAAGTCCCTTAAATACTATTAAAAAAAAAAAAAAAAAACACTTTAGTAGATAATACACCCAATTGACTCAAAAATCAAAGCAATGCACAGTAAAAAGCCTTTCTGCAACCCTGTCCCCAAGCACCTGGTTCCAACCCCTACATAGCTGCCAGGGGTTTTATTAATTTCTTATGTAGAGTCTCTTCTGAAGAAAATTTAAATCTATGCTCTTATTTTCCCCCATTCTTATACAAAAGGAAGCATCTTATGTACACTCTGTTTTGCATTTTGTTTTCACTAAATCTGTTTTGACATTCTTTCCATAAGGATAGATTCCTTGTTCCCTTTTTTTTTTTTTACAGCTGTATAATATTCCATTGTGTGGCTCTACGCAGTCTACTTAATCCAGTCCTTTCTTGAAGAGTACCTGGGTGGTTGCTCCCTTTTGGCTCTTACTAAAAATATTGCAGTGAACATCCTTGTACATCCATCATTTCGTAAGTGTGCTTTTTTACAGATAAGTAAGATAAAATGCCCTGAGTAAGAGTACTAGTCTCACAATGAGAGTGTGTGTAACTTGGGTAGGTACTTGCGCAGGTATTGCCAATTGCCTTGCATGGGGCTTGGACCACTGGGCACTCCCCAAGCAGTGACTAGACTGTTTCTCAGCAGCCTCACCAACAGAGTGAACTGCTGAACTTTTGGATTTTTGCCACAAATTCACCTGTGTTCAGTGTCCGCAGGAAACCTGCCTTTACCTCCAGACTATAACTCTACTGCCTGCATCCCCCCAGGATGCAGCCCTTTTCCTTCACAGCACTTTGTGCATTTGCAATTATATACATGCTGCCATTATTATTTCTTCAACACTTGCCTACCGCCAGCCTGTAAGCTCCATGTGGGCAGGGACTATACCCCAGTCCCCAGCACAGCACGGGCACATCAGAGATGCTGACTACCCCTTTGTTGGCTGGGACAGTCCCCTGTGTGCCCCACATCCTAGTAGGTGCTTTACGTGGATGGCTTCAGGTGCAACTCTCAACCACCTTAGGCACAGGTACTATAGCTCCATTGAGCAGATGAGGAGACTGAGGCTCAGCCAGGAGGTGACTTGCTCAAGGACTCACAGCTGGTCAGTAGGGAAGTCTTGCCTCCACAGCCCTTGTCCCTCTTCCTGAGACCTTGGCTTTACGTCTTCCTTCCTCTGGCCCGTGGGGTCCCCAACCACCAGGGACAGTCAGGTCTGGGTCATGGGGGCTCCAAGTTCAGGATCGCTCCATCCCCACCGCACCGCCTAAAACGGTGGAGAGCCAAGTCGGGGGCTTGTCTGAGCCCCTGGGGCCTTGTCAGCTTGCAGGCTTGGACCCCCTGTTTGGCGGCAATGCCAGGGCCACAGTGACCCTGGTGGCTGTGCAGTCACCAGAGCCCCTTCCTGGAGGCCCCATGGCTGCGCTGGCTTTGTGCCCGACTGTCACTCTGCTCCCCAGTGGCTCTTTGTGGCGGCTGCCTGCCTCCCATTAATCGTGTGTGCAGGATTTATTTTCTCTGGCAATTTATTTCAGCAAATGCCATCTGGGTGTGCCCGCAGGTGGGCAGGATGCTCTGCTGCCGCCAGAGTCATGGGGCCCGGCTTTACTGTCAGACCGACAGGCATGTCTCACCAGCACCCCTACGGTAGGCCTGAGCCCTAGGGTGGGACACGAGGTACCCCAGGGACCAACCCCACCTCTACATCACAACGTCAGCATCCCAAGAAGCTTGGAAGGTCCAGCTTGCCCTACTTTTTTTTACTGCGGCTTTGCTGCCCCTGCCAAGGCTAGCTGGCTAAGGGGGTACAGGACAAGATTAGCCGCGATGTCCTCACCCTGAAACAGCCATTCAGAGGCTTTTTCTGAAGACCCAGGTGACGGCTCTTTTCAGTTCCCTGATCTGGGGAAGGAAGGGGTCCTCCCTCCCAAACCCCCTCCTCCCTGGCACTGCTGGGCAACCCGGGCCTGATTCCCATGACAGTCATGGAGGGAAACAACTAATGCCAACTCTGCCAACCCCTTGCCACACCCACAACACGTGTCCTCCTTCCTGGGGGTCCCTTTGGTCCCTTCATCACCCTCGGCCCCTCTCATCTGTCAGCAGGATGCAGCAGCCCAGGACTGAATAGCGGACGTGACGCTGAGGCCAGGACAGGAGACAGGGGCTGCTTGGCCGTGATTTCAGGTCCTGAGTTAGTGCCCCTTGTTATCTGTCCACTTACAGGCCTTGGACACAGGAAGGAAAAGATCGGACAGTAGTGGACACAGGGGCCATCCACCTGGCCCTGGCCCTCACCAAGCCCTTTGCATCCCACCCATGCGTCCCTCCTCTGCAGCATCTCCAGGGGCCCAGGTCCCACCCCTGGGGACCTACTTCCTCCCTTGGTATCCTCCAGTCTCAGCCTAGGACGCCTGCCCTCAGCCTGCCCTACCCCACCCCAACCTGGCTGCCCCTAATGCTGCAGATAACTCCTGCTGTCTCAAAGCCATTACCCTGCAAATGGGCTGCACTTCAGCCTGCGTGCGTGCGTGAGTGTGTGTGTGCATGCGCGCGCGCAGGGGAAGGACTGTGGCAGGCAAAGCGCCTTGCTTGTGCCTCGCTCACTGCCATCATTGCCTCGGGGGAATTTGTGCTGCCCCCACCTCTGGTCCCCTGCCCTGGCTGCCAGCCTCCACTGGACCCCGGGTGATGGGGCCTGGAGCTCTGGGCAGGGGGCTGGACATGCTCACCTGGAGGGTGGTGAGGCCTGGAAGAGGGGTCCTGGTGAATGTGTGCTCCCCCATTCTTCTCCATGGGTGGTAACCAGACTCGGAGAGTGGCTGAGCCACCGCGCACTCGGTCTCCCAGACCTCAGGGGCCCAGGGGAGTAGAACCAACCTAGGGGTGCAAGATGGATGCTGGAAGGGCTTTGGTGGCGTTTGAGGCCCTGGTTTCTAGTCTTCCACCTCTCTCCGACGCCTCCAGGCCTCTGTTCTCCCACCCTCTGCTTTGTCTGCCATTTGTGGACACCCACACTTACCCCCAGGTGCCATCACAGCTGCTCTGCCTCACCCCCCCTACCTCAGCACGGCCAGGCAAACCCTCCACCCTTTCAAGAAGAAACTTTGACCTTTGTGTCAAGAACCTTCGGCAAGCCCTGATATGTTGACACGGCCGGGAGGCACCCCTGGACTCAGGAGACAGGGCTGGGCAGTGGTCAGGGGAGTGGCCTTCAGCAGCAGGTGGAATTGCTTTCATTCTCTGCTTCTCCAATTTCTGGTGATGTGGTCTTGGCCACATCATTCAATTTCTCTGAGCCTCAGTGGCTTTATCTGTAAATTGAGTCTGATAATGCCTGCCTCAAACAGTTATTATTAAAGGTTTAATACATTATAATACACTGAACCACAAGAAATTGCTTACAGTCGACCAGTTTTCCACATTAATATTTAGAGGGTGAAATACTGCACTAACAAACTTTGTATCATTGATAAGCTTTCTACTTGATGCCCTGCACTTTGCTTTTATATTCTTCATGTTTTACATTTGTGCAAATGCTTAAAGGATTCAAACTAAGTGGGAAAGCACAAAGAAGAAGGTACAAAGCGGGACTTCCCAGGTGGTGCAGTGGTTAAGAATCCACCTGCCAATGCAGGGGACACGGGTTCAATCCCTGGTCCAGGAAGATCCCACGTGCCACAGCGCAACTAAGCCCGTGCACCACAACTACGGAGCCCACGCGCCTAGAGCCCGTGCTCTGCAACAAGAGAAGCCACCGCAACGAGAAGCCTGTGCACTGCAAAGAAGAGTCGCCCCGGCTTGCCACAACTAGAGAAAGCCCGCGCGCAGCAACGAAGACCCAACGTGGCCAAAACTAAACAAATAAATAAATTTATAAACATAAAAAGTATTAAAAAAAAGAAGGTACAAAGCAAAACAAAAATAAACCTTCCTATCAGAAATACCCATAATTAATGAATAATAACCATTTCCAGAAATCTCTTTTTGCACTGATACAGGTAGAACTTTAGAGAGGTAAATAGATAGAAATATTGCTATGAGAAGGGATCTGATTGAATATTTATATACAATTTATTAAATTTAATTTTAGTTTATTTTAACAAAAGAAAATAAAGGGAAGGAAGTTGAAAGAAACCACATAACTCCAGTAAATATGTCTTTATCAGAGACGCAGTGTTTTCTAAAAAGATCATCTCATATTAACAAAATGATTTGAAAGGAATGGGAACAAAAAGTATTGATTAGGGAGAATCTTTCACATAGGAGGGGGAGAAATGTGAATATTTTAGTAGAAATTGAAGGTGTTAAATTAGCAAATTTCAAGGAAACACAGCTGGCAGCAAGATTGAGAAAAGAAAAAGAAAACCTATGGAGAGAGATGACAAGAAAGAAAGACAAAAGCTAAAAAAAAAAAAAAAAAGGAGAGGAAACAGGCAGAATTGTGGAATGGTTTGCAGTCTTTTAATTACAAAGTTGAACAATGGTGTTCAAAATTTCACACATAATTAACTTAAAAGAAATTTGCCTCCATGGGCCCTCCTTACCTAAAGGTTTCTATCGTGTTTAAATGGTGAGAAAGATGTAATTTCTGGCATGTTGTAAATATTGACATTTTAAGATAAAGCTGCCGCAGCTCTTTTGAATGTATTGGACCATTTTGATGGATTTCATAGGGTTCAACCTAAGAGGTGAACTACCCAGCCCGCAGCCGGCCTGCAGCGGTGCTCATCCTGGCAGATGCTGTCCGTAGCAAAACACCTAATACTCTGCGGACTCTTCTGGACTTGAGACTTTGTAGTTTCTTTGTTTCTGTTTTCCTGGTATTTTTAGCAAAATTCACCCTATAACTCTCCAACTTTTCTCACTAACTGAAGAAGCAAAGACGTTGGAGTCCATGATTAAAATGAAAAAGTAGAGCCACGCCCCCATCCCCTGCAGGATACCAGGGACCAGGGTAGAGGGCTGGCCCCACTGGAGAAGGCTGGACAAAGCCTGGGGGAGGTGGTGGGGATGACCCCTTTCTCCTCCCAAGCACTTCAGAAGAGGCTGACAGGAAAGGGTGCTGGGAAAGGATGGAGACCGCAAGGATTATGGGATATATACAAAAGGCTGGATTCTGAATTGGGGGGAGTGTAGAATGTGGTCTGGATGCTTCCATGCCTGTGGCCCCTGCCGAGAATACTGGGTGAGAAGCCAGGGGTCTCGCCAGCCACAGAGAGCCCTGGGTGCAGGTTCCAGGACCAACCCATTCTCCGAGACCCATGGAGCCTGCAGGGGGCAGCCCCCGACTCAGCATCCCACCCCCAAGCAGCACCCTTGCCTCTCCCTTTTAAAGTCAAGTTCGGCCTGGGAGTTTCTTGCTGGCCCAGTGGTTAGGATTCGGCTCTTTCATGGCCGTGGCCCGGGTTCAGTCCCTGATCGGGGGAACTGAGATCCTGCAAGCTGTGCAGTGCGGCCGAAAAGCACTCAAATTCAGCCCAAAGGGAGGGAGAAGTCAGAGCAGCCAGTAAGTAAAGCTGACAAGCCGAAGGAGACAGGCAATGCCTGAGGAAGGCCCCGCGGGGCAAGGGGAACCGCCCTACTCAGACCCTCTGAGCATCAGGCCACATAGGACCTGGAGACCCCCTCCCCTTTCCGCTTCCCCACGTTCCGTTCTCTCCAGTTCTCTAGGAGCCAACATCTCCCTTGCTGCCTTCCAGGATCAGGCCCTTGAGTCCTCACCATGTTCACACAGGGAGACAGCCTCCTATGGATTCCCAACGTTTACAAATTGCTGATCTAGAACAATGATGACAATCCCTGCCAGCCCTTTGCAGGAAACCTAACAGGTGTCCTTTTAATCCTCCCAACAAGATGGATGTTATTATCCCATTTCCCAGACTGGGAACAAGAGGTTGAGAGACAGGGAAGTGTATGAGTTTCCTGGGCTGCCATCACAAATTATGACAAACTGGGTGGAAATTTATTCTCTCACAGTTCTGGAAGCCAGAGGCCGAGAAAGTCAAGGTGTTGGCAAGGTCGTGCTCTTTCAAAGGCTCTTTGGGAGAATCTGTTCCATGCCTTTCTCTTATTTCCCGTGTCGCCGGCAACCCTCGGCTTGCAGCTACTCCAGTGTCTGCCTCCGTTGTCACGTGGCCTTCTCCCTGTGTGTCTCTTCCCTTTTGTAAGGACATAGTGGATTAAGGGCCCACCCTACTCCAGTATGACCTTCACTTAGCCTATTACGTCTGCAACAACTCTATTTCCAAATAACATCATATTCTGTGGTACTGGAGGCTAGGACATCAACACATCTTTTGGGGGACACAATCCAGCTCGCAACAGGAAAGTGCCTCATCCAAAGTCACTCAGAGGTACAGTCAGAACCACAGGCCTGAGACCTGAATCATGGCCGGAGCGGCCTGTCATCCCAAGGAGAGCCCGACTTCAACCTCTCCTCACATTCCAATGAGTCAGAAGCCAGCCCGTGGCCGCTTCTGTTGCCTAGCCGGCCACTTTTGGCCAGCAGAGGTGGCAGGCATAGCTGCGGATCCCACTATCATGTCCTGGGACACTGCTCTCAAAGGTGGCCTGATCAGCTCTTGGGTTAGTCCCCCTCCGGCTGCCCCTTTGTCCACTCCCCTGGTCCAGGCATGGTCTAGGAGGTCAGGGTGGTTAGGGTGGGGGAGGGGCGAGCACATCCATGGCACGGAGGACCCTGATGGGGGAGGTAGCAGAAGGTCCTCCCCCAGAGGATAAGTGTAGAGACCTGAAGAGGCAGCTTCTGCCCCAGGGTGGCAAGTGCCCGGGTCTCTCCTCACCATTTCCAGAGGTCCAGGGCCCCCGTACATCTTCCTCTGAATACAAGAGAGGGCTCCGTGCCAGCAGGGAGACTGCAGGGTTGGCCCACATCAAGAGCCTGCTGGGGGTTTCCAGAGATATCGACAAAAAGGTCCAAGGTTCTCTTCCTCCCTCATCTTGAAGTGGGAGGTTGGGGCTGAGACTTTGTCCCTACCTGCGGGAGGGGTGACGTGGAGCAGCTGTGGCCTCAGAGGGCACTCAGGGCAGAAGGGTCAGCAGACAAGGCCGGCTCCCCTCCCAGGCTGGAGACTGGGGCCTGCAGGGGAGGCTGAGAAAGCAGGAGCTGCAGATGTCACCAACAGAGCCTTGAATCCCTTCTGCATCCCTCCCACAGCCTGGACTGTTATCCTGCCCCCAGTCCCAGAAGAAACAAGGAGGCAAAGAGGAAAGAACAGAACAGCAGCAGGAGAGGGGGAGAACCCAGCTCTGCCGCCTGCTGGCCGGGTGCCCCCCCCTCCCCCAGCCGCTTCTGTCTGAGTTCAGAGATAACTGATAACCGTGTGAGGGAGCAGCTGGCTCCTACCGGCTCCCGACCGCGCCTTGCTGCCCCTGACCCACACTCCACGGGAGAGGGGTGGGACTGGGCAGAGTGAATGTGGGCCTGATGGAGAATGGGCCACAGTCCAGGCCCCACGCCTTACGTGGAAAGGGGGCTGATGACAGGGGAGGAGGGGTACCCAGGGCCCCAGGACTGCTTTGGACAGATGTTAGTTGAATGTGCCAGTCCCTGGACCAAGGACAGGGGCCAGTAATCATTTCTTCATTTGTTCGGCAAATCCAGTGTGTCAGGCTCTGTGCTAGGCGCTGGGGAGACCACCGGGATGAGATGGAAAGCCCTACTTCCCTGCAGCAGACAGACAGCAAAGGACCAAGCTCACAACTGCAGATGGCTCTCACCAGCTTATTGGGGAATCTCGACACAGCAGGACGCAGATTTGAAACAAGTTAAGTTTTCCAGGCACTGCCCTCGACTGTGCCAGGCAGAGGCCACTTTCTCACTGCAAGGGGCAGCTCTCTTCCCAACATGGGGCCAGATTCTGAGCATTCTCCACCCTCCAGATTTGAGCCTTCTCCTGGGCATTGTCCGTTGAAACTCCAGGCTCTGGCTTGATAAAATCACGTCTCCCCTCCCCGAGCCTGGGAGGAGCTTCAGGGGCTCTAGTGGGGGTGGGAGGGTGACGAGGGGTCTCCCCTCACCTTCCGTTCCTCAGTGTTGGGATAGGGAGAAAGAAACGGGCATCTGCTCCTGATTCGCCTGGGCCAGGGAGAACCAGAGTCGAGACCCCAAGGCTTCCGTAGCTCCTTTTCACTGAGAACGAGCAGTGCCAGGGGTCCAACCTGCCAGCTGACGGCAGGGTCCCTGGGTACAGGGCCCCGAGCTCAGCAAGGCCTCACACTTGGTTTAATGTTCCACATACCAACATCTTGAAATTCTTAACAATTGCTGAACAAGGGGCCCTACGTTCTCATCTTGCACTGGGACCCCAGCAAACTGTGTAGCTGGTCCTGCCTGCCGGACACGGGTGATAGCAACGTACAGCTGGCAGCATCGTACGCATCACACCCTTCATACCCTTCCAAAGCCTGAAGCCACCAGTCTCATTCACACTTGGGACCAACTCTCAGGCCTGTGGGCACAAGTGGAAGGCCCTCTGTAAATGCTTAGGGACCAGGAACCTCAGAGGTGGTGGGGGGTATGGGCCCCTCCCCACTCGGCACTTCTGGAGGTCCCGGCTGGTCAGCGAGTCCTCTGGCTGAATTGACCTCCACTGGGCACTGAAATGCCAATCTCTCCCTCTCCCGGCTCCCTGATTCCTAAGCAAGGCTTTCCTTGATTCCTCCGGGGATTCCAGCCCTCCTTCCCGCTTGGCTGGAGCTGTGAGGGAAACACTCTCTCCACCAACACTGTGTCACCCCAAAGGTCCACCTCCCCTGTCCTTTTGTCTGATCCACTTGGAGGAGGGGCCCTGGGGGAGCAGGGATTTGGACAGGGGTCCGGCAGTGAGCCCTGCAGTGGGGCAGGGAGAGGGGGGAGCTGCCCACTCAGCTAGACTGTGGAGACCGAGCCTCATAAACAGGCAAGAGTCCCACTGGACAGCTTGCAACAGAGAAGCGACTGCTCTAAAGAAGATACAGAGGGTGATGTGACAGAGATGAGAGGAACCGCTCGGACAGTGGCCGGAAGGCCTCTCCGTCACACTCCAACGAGAGATGTAGGTAAGGAAAAAGTGCACCCGTCACCAATAATAAACACAATCATTTCATGAAATGTGGATTTAGACGTGGTTCTCAAGAGGTGGCCTGTGGAAGTGGATGAAGTTGACCTGGACTTGGGGCGGGGTCTAGACAGAGGAGAGGGGTGGGCTCGTGACCCAGTCATGGGAACAGGAGTGGCAGAGGAGCTTGAGGCAGAGCTCAAGCTCTGGGGCTTGAGCGGAATTGCAGTCTGTGCTGTGAGGTCCCTCACTGCTCTTTGGCTGTGGTGGGGCTTTTACCCTGAGGGGAGCTGGGGGTGGAAGAAGCAGTAGGTAGACCCGAAGCTCCAGGTTTCCTTGCTCCTCCCCCTCCTTGCAGACCAGTGGAGGCAGAAGGGAGGCCAGGAGGCAGGGCAGGAAGGCTCTGTCTTGGTGCCCTGGCCTGGTTCACTTGGCTTTGGCAGAATCCAAGCAGCTGAGGGACTTAGGTGCCGAATGGGCAGAAGTGTACTCCCGGAGGAATTCCGCAGGGGAAGTGTCCTCCGTCATGAGGGGCTTGCTTTAGGCCTTAATCTCTCTATCTTGAATGCAAAAACCTATGGGCAGAGCTTGGAGGGTGCTTCTGAGCTGTTGGCCTCCATCAAGGCCTGCTAGGCTTTCCCACCCACCTCTCTGCTTTCTGGGTCTCTTACCTTGATGGCTCTCTCTTGGAACCACAGACGACTTCTTTTAAAAAAAAAAAAAAATTATATATTTATTTGGCTGCCCTGGGTCTTAGTTGCAGCGTGAGGGATCTTTGTTGCCACGTGCGGGATCTTTGTTGACACATGCGGGATCTTTAGTTGCGGCATGCGAAGTTGTGGCGTGTGGGATCCAGTTCCCTGACCAGGGATTGAACCCGGGCTCCCTGCATTGGGAGCATGGAGTCTTAGCCACTGGACCACCAGGGAAGTCCCACAGATAATTTTCCTTTGGACACTTTCTAAAACTTTTGTTTATGCTTCAAATACAGGCTCTGTTGAACTAACACCCTCTTGCCAAGAATTTGGAGATTACAGATAAAAAGCTCCAAACCCCATTCCCCTATGGGTTCCCCATCTAGATATACATCCTATCTATACATCCTATCTATGCCTAGAGGTATAGATATTCTGATGAATACAGTTTCCAATTTCACAATATTCACTCACAGTAATCCACACTCAGACAGTATTTTCATGGCATTCCT
>NW_006789568.1:1567107-1568642 GCF_000442215.2 Lipotes vexillifer
TTCCTGAATCAGGTATCACCTTTATGAGGTGTGGTGGTAATCCGTGAGAGGGAAAAAGTTGTGTGTACAGTGGTGTGCTGATAAATGCCAAAGGACTGGCTCTCTGGGGGAAAAAGAGCTCTGATCTGTAGCATTTGCTGATTCCCATGGTGTGAATACTCCAAACCTGGCTGATTTCAAGCTACCAGTGTGATGTCACCAAATGCAGTCTTGGGAAGAGATGGCGACAGCTGGCTCTCGGGAGCCAGTCTGAGCTGACCCCAGCACACCACTGGGTGCGTGGGCTAATCCAGTGAAGTTCCAGGGGGTGGGAGCCTCATTGTGGTCAGTGCCCAGAGAGGTTGGGGAGCACCAGAATGATGGGGTTTCGCAGCCATCCAGGTAGGAAGAGAACTTCAGGGGGGAAAAGAAGTCACGCTTATTCTCTGCTGCCCACAGAGGCACAGAAGGAAGAGGTTGGAGAAGCTGCTGGCTTTGGCCGCCCACTCTCCGCATCTCACCCACCACCCCCGTGGGAATCCTGACTCCAGGCTATCTCTGCAGGTCTGCAGTTCTGTCTTTTAAAGCGGGGAGAGGTTCCCACCAGGTCACGTTCACCTGGGCAGACAATATTACGGAGGTGATGTCATGAAAGATCCATTCTGAAAAAGGACCAGGCCTGCCAAAGCCACCCTGGGGTCACCAGCATGCATTGGGGCACCAGGATTCTTTTTTTGGCCCCAGGATATTCTCTGAGGGGCAGAAGAGCACCTCCTCTCTGGCCCAGGTGCGGACTTGGTCCCAGGAGAGCTGCCCGTTTGTGGCCCTTCCCGTGAGACTCCAAAAGACTCCCTCCTGCCAGATCAGGGTCACAGCAACTGAGAACAATGCTGGGCAGGCCGAGCGGGCCCTGCGCAGGGGCAGGGGGTCTGGGAGAGCAGCAGAAGCGGCTGGGGCCTGTCCTTCCCAAACTGGGCCACTGGTGGGGCCTTTCATCTCCCGCCTTCCTCTCTGGGCCACTCCAGCGTCCGCCTGCCTCTGCTTCTTCCCACCCCACTACCCCCAGTGCGGCAATTACTGCGCTAATTAGGGCGCTTTGATCATCTTTAGAAATGGCCACACTGGGGAGGGACACTGCCAAGCAATTAGGGGCAGAGAGGCTGGGAGCTCGGGCACCTCCTCAGGGGGTGGGGCTGCTGAGGACCCTCAGACACCCCCTGTCTCCTCCCTCCAGGAGCGTCTGCCCCCAGCATAACTGTAAACTCCTCGGGGAATAGGGGCTGATGGGAATCACCCCCCGCCCGCCCCCCACCCCAGCTCTGAGCCCTGGAGACAGGGCCAGCCCCTGCCCACCAGCCCCCCTCTGCCTGGCCCCCAGCCCAACCGTCAGCTCTTCTGGCCTGTCCAGGCCCCTTTGATGGAGCCGCAGAAACAAGGGCTCCTTTGACAGAAGGGGGGCCTCAGAGCCCGGATGATGAGACTTCAAAGGTGAGGGTCGAGCCCACTAACCCGTTCCCTCCCCCAACCCTGGCCCCCCTCCCGTGTCCCCCCCCCCC
>NW_006789568.1:1568652-1578432 GCF_000442215.2 Lipotes vexillifer
AGTCTGTCCTCTATATAGCCCCCCAAGCCCCATTTCCCCTGTGGGCTCCTGGGAGTTAAGGGCCAGGTGAGGAACAGACCAAGGGAAGCCGGTCATTTTGATGTAAATGAATAGAATCAGATGATTTGAGGAACAAGAACTCAGAGCCCAGGGGCAGGCACCAAAGGATAACGTCTGGAGGGTGAACCCCGAGGGGGAAAGAGCACAGGGCCGCTTGCCGGGGCCCCGGTCACCATGCTGCTGGCTTTGCTGCTTCTGCTGCTGCCCCTCCCAGACCCGCGGCCTGCCCACGGGCACCCACTGTACACGCGCGTGCCCCCCAGCACCCTGCAAGGTGAGCCCAGGCTGCTCTGAGGGAGAGGCCGAGGTGGGAGGAGCACAGAGCAAGTGGGTCTCGGGCAGGGGGACGTGAGCTTGCCCTCCCAACTCACAAGGACCTTTGGCCCTTTCTGCCCACCCTGCTGGGAGAAGGGGCCAGGCACTGAGACACAGGTGGGAGAGGAAAGGGGAGGACGAGGGTGGAAGGGGAAGGGGAGCCGGCAAGCACTACCCAAAGGCGTGCTTTCCAGAAGGTTCTGGGTTTAGCAGGGAGGAAGGGGCCCAGGGGGGCATCCCCTTGGCTATCTGGACCCCAAGGTGGGCAACTCGGCCATGGTTATTTTGTGTCAGTAAGCCTGAGTTCTGTAATATCTATACCTTTGGGGTGCTGTTTTTCAAGGTTTCTAAGGAAAAGCCGTTTGCAAAGATTCCAGCCCAGCTCAGCTGAAATTACAGAGATACCTCGGGCTGAGGATCTGAGACCATCTGCTCTGTGTGCTGGGGCCTGGGACCGTGGGGCTCTCTGACCTCCCCATTCTGTCCCAGGGCTCATGGAGCCCAACCTACTTCCCCACTGGGTCTCCCAAGGCAGGGCACAGGGCTGGGGCGAGGCGGAGGAGCTCTTCCCCCACGGTGCATGACTTGTGCCCCATGTCCTAGCAGCTCTGTCAGCCCAGGGGACGAAAGTGTTGCAGGCTGCCCAGAGGAGCGCCCAGTGGGCAGTAAATCGGGTGGTGATGGAGATCCAGCACAGACTGCATGAGTGCCAAAGTTGTGCCAATCACACCCCTCCATGCCCTGGTGAGCTGGCGCTGACTACCCTGGGCCCGTTCTCCTGTCCACCCCGCCCCCTCCCTTCAGACTTGACCCCCTCTTGGGGACAGAGACTGGGTGAGGCTGCAACCAAGATGACGCTCAGGAAGGTCTCTTCAAGTGGAAAGGGCACACCAGGCACGGGCACAGCGTGTGCAAAGACAGGAGGGCAGGAACAAATAAGTCTGGGCTTATTTGCTGAGCAGTGAGAAGTTTGTGGCAGCTGAACCAGACCCTGAGTGCTACTGGGCAGGGTAAGGGGGGGGGTGGTGCGTGTGTGCAGGGGGTGCCGGGTGAGGTGGCTGGAGGGCTCGGGCCCAGCCTGGGCTGGGGAAGAGTGGAAGGCCGTCCGTGAGGCTCAGGGGTCTGTTTCTCAGCAGCACCTGGGCGTCCCGGGCCTCGAGCCCCCCTCCTCCAGGATCCACCTGAGCCAGGTGAGGCTGAAAAGGCTCGAGGCGGGCAGGGCTGAGAGCAGGGTGGACCCTGGAGGGGTCTCAGTGGTGAGGATGAGCGGGACTCGTCCCTCCTGACGCCGCTTCGGCCTTTCTAGGGTCGTGTGGCGAGAGGCGCCCGGGCGCTGTCAACGTGACGCGGGCGCACGGCCGCATTGTGGGGGGCAGCGCGGCACCGCCCGGGGCCTGGCCCTGGCTGGTGAGGCTGCAACTCGGCGGGCAGCCTCTGTGCGGCGGCGTCCTGGTGGCGGCGTCCTGGGTGCTCACGGCGGCACACTGCTTCGCGGGGTACGTCGGGCCCCAGGCCCCTGTCCAGACCGTATCCCCAATGCGGGGTCCAGCTCTTCCGGGGTCGGCTGGCGGGCACCAAGCGCGAGGACCGGTCTCTGCTGCCCCCTGGCGGCGGCCGTCCCCTTTCCCGCCTCAAGGCGCCCAGGCCGCCCATCCAGGGCGCGGATTCTCCGGGGACCCACCGTCCTGGGCCTTCTCCCCACTCGGCGTCGCGGCTTCTCCTGGGCCCGCCATCCCGGACCCCTGGCGGAGAAACAGCCCGGCGCGCGGGCTCGCTGGGTGGTGCCTGTGGGCGGAGGGCAGGGTCTCCAGGGAACCTCTCTGCATCCTCGTGCTGCGTGTCTCCCGCCGCTCGCCCCGCAGCGCCCCGAACGAGCTTCTGTGGACGGTGACGCTGGCCGAGGGGCCCCGGGGGGAGCAGGCGGAGGAGGTGCCGGTGAACCGCATCTTGCCCCACCCCAAGGTGAGAGGGCAGCCCCCAGGCCCTCGGAGTTGGGAACAGCATCCCACCCCAACCCGCGCTGACGCTGCGCCGCCACCCCCTCCCCAGTTTGACCCTCGGACCTTCCACAACGACCTGGCCCTGGTGCAGCTGTGGACGCCGGTGAGCCCGACAGGGGCGGCGCGCCCCGTGTGCCTGCCCCAAGAGCCCCAGGAGCCCCCCGCAGGCACCGCCTGCGCCATCGCGGGCTGGGGTGCCCTCTTCGAAGGTACTAGGCAGGGCAGGGCCTGGGTGAGCCGCACGTGTGCGTGGGAAGATTGGGGGGCTGGGGTGATGGAGTTTGGGAAGGCTGGGGTGTAAGAATTCTGACCTACACCCAGCTGTCTTCACAAAACGCTGCCCATCTCGCAAAGGTGGGGGGGGGGGTCAAGGAGGGCAGTGGGGGGAGGGAGACCTTCGAAGCAGAACCCATGCCCTCTAGGCCTGAGCCCATTCCACTGCTTCCCTGTAGACGGGCCTGAGGCTGAGGCGGTGAGGGAAGCCCGTGTGCCCCTGCTCAGCGCCGACACCTGCAGAAGGGCCCTGGGGCCAGGGCTGCGCCCCAGCAGCATGCTCTGTGCCGGCTACCTGGCCGGCGGCATTGACTCGTGCCAGGTATGAGCCCCGACTGATCGGAGGGTAGTAGTGGGCCACTCCTCAGGGGCGGGATGGCCTCCTTTCCTTCTACAATCAGGCTGTCACTCAACTTCTCTGAGCCTCTATATCCTCATCTCTAAAATGGGTCCAAAAGTGGTAACCCCAGTAGAGCTCAGAGCTGCTTTACCCTGCCAGGCATAAGGCTGTCATTGAGGGTGACGTGGATCGATGCAGTGCCCTCTCTCTTGGCTCGGATCCTCGCAGGGTGACTCTGGAGGCCCCCTGACCTGTTCTGAGCCTGGCCCCCGCCCCAGGGAGGTCCTGTACGGAGTCACCTCCTGGGGGGACGGATGCGGGGAGCCAGGGAAGCCTGGGGTCTACACCCGTGTGGCTGTGTTCAAGGACTGGCTCCAGGAGCAGATGAGCGGTGAGCGCCCCGTCCTTATTCCCCCGCTCCCCAGAGTGCCCGGCAAACTGCCCTGGGAAGAGCGCCTTTCCACCCTGCCCGTCCCCAGCCTCCTGCGCCGGGAAAGCCTATCTTCCTCCCGGGGAGGGCTTTGGGGGCTAGGGCCTAAAGAGGGGAAGCGGGGGTGGAGTAGGCTAGCCCCTGACGCCCCTCGCAGCCACCCCCTTCAGCCGCGAGCCCAGCTGCAGGGAGCTTCTGGCTTGGGACCCGTCGGAGGAGCCGCTGGCAGATGCCGCCCCGCCCTGTGCCTTCTACGCCCACCTGTGCCCGGGGCCCGCGGGTGCCTGTGTGCGCCTGGCGCACCAGCAGTGCCTGCAGCGCCGGCGGCGATGTGGTCAGTCCCGTTCCTGGGGCTGGGCCGGGGGCCCGAGGGTCTGGCCCACGTCTGACAGCCGCTCGGACCCTTGTCGCGCCCGCAGAGCTGCGCTCGCTGGTGCACACCCTACTGGAGCTGCTGCGGGGCGCCCAGGAGCTGTTCGGCCCGCGCCCGGGGGCGCGGCCCCTGGCCCCGGCCCTGGCTCGGCCCGCTCCGTCGCTCCGGGATCCTCCCAGGCACCCCTCCCGCGAGCAGCGGCTGCACTCAGGTACCCCAAGCCCTCGCAGCCCAGCCCCCGCCCCACCCCAGCGCGGCCGAGGCGTTCCCCTAACCCTGCAACTCCTCAGGATCGCGGGCGGCAGGCACTGGGTTCCCGAAGCGGAGGTCGGAGCAGCGCGGGGAAGCGAACGGTAATGACGGCCCTGCCGGCGGTCGCCAGTCGAGTAGGCCAAGGGCGGGCCGAGGCCCGCGGGGCATTCTCCCGGGGTCTGCAGCTGGGAAGCTGTTTCACCCGCGGGCAGACCCGCTCTCCCCCTCCCTGGCAGCAGGGCGGATGATTCTTTGGGGGAGCTTGTGACTTTGGGCCCTCATCAGTGTCAACAGATCCTGGGCTTTGTGCTATCATTTAAGCTCTCTGAGCCTTGGCTGCCCCTCGGCCGCCCCATCTGTAGCAGGAGGAGAAATCTGCCCACTGGGAAGTGACCAGAGGCACTGGTGGGGATACCACCCCGGTTCCGTGCTAGTGTCAGCCCCCTCGTATTCCCAAAGTCTCTCCCCTTCCTGCAGGCTGCCCTGGGCTGGAGCCCCTGTGGCAGAAGTTGGCTGCCCTCCAGGGCACCCATGCCTGGATCTTGCAGGTCCCCGCCGAGCGCCTGGCCATGGACTTTCACGAGGTGGGTTCTCGGGCTTCCCAGACTCCTTCGCGGTGGCCTCGGAAAGCCTGATGGGGAGGGAGACAGGAGAGACCCTCCCCCAGCAGCCTGGGGTAGAGGTAGTGGGTGGTGCCCAAGGCGAAGGGGATGAGGAGGGCGGCTGTGTGTGAGCTGGGTGCTAGCTGGGTGTGAAGGAGTGGGGGGGACGTGTGAGTGGGGGAGCTTGGGGGGGTGTCCAAGTGAGCAGAAAGTGTGCAGGACTGGGGAAGGGGGCTGGGGAAGGGCTGGGGGCGAGGAGGAAGGGGACCAAGAGTGGGCCGCTGAGTTCTCTCCTCCCTCTGCAGGTCCTGGCAGACCTGGGCTCCAAGACGCTGACCGGCCTCTTCCGAGCCTGGGTTTGGGCAGGCCTGGGGGGCCGGCACGTGGTCTTCGGCGGCCTGGTGGGTCTGGAGCCAGCCACGCTGGCACAAAGCCTTCCCCGGTTGCTGGTGCAGGCCCTGCAGGCCTTCCGCTTGGCAGCCCTGGCGGAGGCAGAGCCCTAGGGACCCCGGATGGCTTCAAGGCAGGGCCGACGGCTGGGGAGGAAGGGGCACCACCCACTCAGCCCTCAGGTTCCCCCAGCTAGGTGGCCCTGAGCCATGTCTCCACCCGCAGCCCCTGGTCAGGACTACTGCTCCCAGGGCCTGCAGAGGGTCCAGGGAACATGATGACAAACTGTCATGGCCAGAGTTGGGTGTGGGCGGGGGCGTGAGGGGAAGGGGTCCCGGGCCCAACATACCTTCCCAGATGTACCATCGGAAGATCACAACTGCTTTAATAAACATTATTTATGATCTACGGAGACCACTCCAGAGCCTTCTTAGGATGGGACTGGGGTGGGTGGACATGGGATCTTTGGGGTTAGGGCCCAGCCTCCGGAAGCAGTTAGTTGATAGAGGTCACAAAGACACTGGAGAGGGGCTCCAGAGCCCCCCATCTCAGCATATTGGTCTACCTCCCAAGAAATGGCAGTACCGCCGCCTGTCACCACCCTGCTGTCCATGGCTGACCAGTGCCGCCCCCGATGTCCCGCCTCTCCACCCGACCCCCACCCTCACCACTAGCGGTGGGGAGGCCCAGCCTGGGATCTTCGCCTCGTGTTCTTGGGCTCTTGCCCAGCTGGCCAGTCCCTGTCCCCATGCCCGCATCACCTGCCCCAGTTTCTCCAGCCTGCCACAGAGCCTCGAGGTGTCAGATTGCGCTTCCGGAGGCCTCTTCCCTTGGCGCGGCACCCCACCCTGCACCTGTCCCCTCAGCCACCCGCCCGCATTCCCCAGCCCTGCTGACAGGAGGGGCCGACCCAAGACCCACTCAGAGGAACAGGATGGAGGGGCCCGTGTTAACGCTGGGGCTGCTGGCTGCCCTGGTCGTGTGTGGTAAGAGTGGCCATCACCCCTCCCTGGAGGGTCCCCCAGGACCCCTACCCAGGTCCCCCATGGCATGCTCCCCTCCCGTCCCCTCCTACGTGAGGCTCCCTCTCCCAGCGTCAGGCCCACCTCCCCACTTCCCACTGCCATTCTTCCCTGGAGGGGCCACCCCCCTGGGGCCCGCTCCATGCCCAGCAGGACCTCAGGGCGGCGTCCCTCCCGGGCCCCTGTCCCCGACCCTCCCCAGGCAGCTGGGGCCTGAACGAGGAGGAGCGGCTGATCCGGCACCTGTTTGAGGAGAAGCATTACAACAAAGAGCTGCGGCCCGCGGCACACAAAGAGGAGACCGTGGAGGTCACCCTGGCCCTCACCCTCTCCAACCTCATCTCCCTGGTGAGTGGCTCCTCCTGGCTGGGCTGGGGAACGGTGTCAGGGATGGCTTCCTGGAGGCCTGGCTGTCTCCTGGCCTGGGTTGGCCGTGGAGGAAGGTCAAGGCCCCATCCCGGCCTCTGGTAGCTCCTCTCCCTGGGAAACACGCTCGGGGCCTCTCCGTGCCTCTGCGTGCTGCCCACAGGCCTTGGGCTGAGGATGCCCCTTTCCCTCCAGCTTCAGTTCTGGGTGCCCCCGTTTCACACCCATGACACATGTGAGAGGCCATATGCCCACCCTGCTTCCTGGTCTATCCATCCACTCCTGACTGCTGGGGGCAGGCCATTGCCGTGGTTTCCCCTGGGTGGCAGCCAGTAGTAGGTGCCTGGTGAAAGGGTGCAGGCCCCGGGGGGACAGTCCTCCTGTTTGATTACAGAAAGAAGTTGAAGAGACCCTCACCACTAACGTGTGGATTGAGCACGTAAGGAGAACACCCCCGCACAGAGCTGGGGGTGGGGAGGGTGCAGGGCCCAGGTTTTCCTGTGCTCGCCTCTGCTTGGGGATCCCCAACCTGCCTCAGACACTGTCCTCCGGGAGGGACTGGCTCCTGCTTACAGACAAACCCCAGGCCTGACCGCCCTTCCCATCAGCTGGTGCTGCCACAAGCCCAGATAGAGCCTTCTGTGGATTAGGATCTTCACCTAGGGAAAATTGTCATGGTATCTTGATTTTATTAGCAGACACTGTCTGCTACCCAACCTCTTTGGTCCCAGCCCCAGCCCCTGTCCAGTCTTCCCCCAGGGAAGCGGTTGCTCGGGGAGCGGGGGGAATGGGGGAGCCCGGACAAGAGCAGAGCCCACTGCTGACATTTCTTCTGGGCTTCCAGGGCTGGACAGACAGCCGGCTGAAGTGGGAGGCCAGAGATTTTGGGAACATCAGCGTCCTGCGCCTGCCCTCTGACATGGTGTGGCTCCCAGAGATAGTGCTGGAGAATAAGTTGAGCCGCAGCCCCCGCCCCGGCTCCCCTCCGCCGCTCTGCCCCCCTTCGCCTTGAGTGTCCCCGTCGAGTCCCAAGCTTCTGACTGCCCGCCCTCCTCTGCCTCCCCCAGCTCGGCCAACTCCCAGCTGGCCAGCACTCACTGTGGCCCTTGTCCCTGTCCCCCAGCAATGACGGCTCCTTCCAGATTTCCTACTCCTGCAACGTGCTCATCTACCCCTCAGGCTACGTGTACTGGCTGCCGCCCGCCATCTTCCGCTCCTCCTGCCCCGTCTCCGTCACCTACTTCCCCTTCGACTGGCAGAACTGCTCCCTCAAGTTCAGGTGCACCCACTTCTCCAGCCACCCCTTCCCCCAGGGCACCCCGCCAGGGGCTGAGGGAGGTAAACACGCTCAGGCAGAGGCCCCTGCTCTGTCCCGATTCAAGCTTCCCATCCCCACCGTGGCCCCCTCCACCCGTGAACCTCCTGTGCTAGCCTTTCCCCCGTCGGTGGCACCAGCCAGCGGCTGAGGACCACCCTCTGCCCACTACCCTCCCCAGTTCACTCAAGTACACGGCCAAGGAGATCACCCTGAGCCTGAGGCAGGATGAAGAAGACGGCCGCTACTACCCTGTGGAGTGGATCATCATCGACCCCGAGGGCTTCACAGGTGCTGGACCGCAGCTGCTGGGTGGGCTGGCCCCTCAGAACCCGCCCCCCGCCCCCGACGGATACAGTCACACTGACATCCCCACCCCAGAGATGCACGCGTGCGTACACACACCTAGGACGTGGACACACAGGGACACAGAAGTGCAGATAGACACACACAGGCCAGACCCTTCCCGGTCTGAGCAGGGTCCCTGGGGATGGTGTGGCCGACAGCTGAAGGGGGTGGTTAGCCTTCCTGTCCCCAGAGGGCCCAGGGGACGGCTGGGGCTTTGGCTGTCATCCTGATGGTGTGTATGTTGCCCCCTCCCAACGCCCCCCTCCCCTCTCTGTGACCAGGCTCAGATCTTTTACTGGGCCCTACCGCTTGCCCCTGTCTGTCAGAGGAGACCCACATCCCGCTGGTCCCAAGGCTGGTACATCATGGGGAGGAGGGTTCTTACTCTCACTGCCTTGTTATCCCCAAGCCTCCTTATTTGAACCACATATGGCCTCAGCTTCTATGTTTTCCAAGGAGAAAAAAAAAAATCAGTCCCAGAGGAAAACTTCCCCCTTGTAGAGTGAAACTTCCATCCCAAACCCCAGGGAAAGATACACAGAAACAGAGTGTGAACCCTCGTCCGTGCCCCCACCCCGCTTCCAAGCCCCTCAGGCCCCTGCCAACAGGCCTGGCTGCAGCTCTGGGCTGCCTCACTCCACCCAGCGCCCCCCACAACCCCCCCCCGACCTGCCCCAAGGCCCGCCCCCGACCCCCGGCCCCCTTGCCCGGCCTGACCCCAAGGCATCCATGTGCCACCCTCAGAGAACGGGGAGTGGGAGATAGTGCATCGGCCGGCCAGGATCAACGTGGACCCCAGTGCCTCACTGGGCAGTCCCAGCCGCCAGGACGTCACCTTCTACCTCATCATCCGCCGCAAGCCACTATTCTATGTCATCAACATCCTGGTGCCCTGCGTGCTCATCTCCTTCATGATCAACCTGGTCTTCTACCTGCCAGCGGACTGTGAGCCCAGCCCCCGCCCCCTCCCCGAGGGCCCCTGGGCTCGGCCACCCCCGCCCTGCCCCTCACTTCCTCCTGGGGGTCACCATCCCGGTGCTCCCTGCCCAGGGTCCAGGAATGAGGGGCATGTGGCCTGTCAGTGGCAGGGCTCTGTGACCCTGTCAGACATCCCCCAAGTGGACAGGGCCCCTGGGGACTCCATCCCTCTTGGACCTCCCCTCTGCCTCTCATGATGGGCTTCCCAAGGACCCTAGGGAGAGCTACAAAAGTGTCCCTCTGTCAGGGCAGAGATCGGGCCTATGTGTTCACCACTGTGTGACCGTGGGCCTGGCTGTTGAGCCAATGGGTGGATAACAAGGTCTCTGAGAAGCCAGGGCATGGGGCGTGCAATCTACACACACCTGGTTCGAGAAGGGCACGTGTCATCTGTGGTCACTTGGCTCCAGGACATTTACTATGAGCAGGGCCCAGTGAGTTCCAGAGACAAATGTGACCCCACCCCGGACCCTGATAGACAGGGTCTATAGTTTCTACGAAACTATAAGACAAGGAGTGCAGCCTGGGGGCGGTGGGGTGGGAGCTGGAGTCTGGCTGCGAGGCGAGGCGCATTGCAGACCAAGAAGCAGCACTGGGGCGGGGCCGTGGACCCAAGACCACAGGGGCCAGCACCGCACAGCACGCTCAGGGGCGCAGGTGGGAAGAGCAGGGTGGTGCTGGGCTGGGGTCTCTAAGCAAAGGGCTGAGAGCAGGAA
>NW_006789568.1:1578497-1583859 GCF_000442215.2 Lipotes vexillifer
ATCTGGGTGTGAGGATGCCCTGGGGCTTTCTGTGCAGTAGAGAGACAGAGAAGGTCTGTGATTTAATAGGGCTGAGTGGCAGGGGATTGGCTAACGAGGAAACCAGGGGTTCCTTGAGCTCTCACCCAGTGGCAGGCAGCGTCTGAGAATTTAACACACACTCTCTCACTTTGGCCTCCCAGCTTTTAGTGGTTGAGGAAACTGAGGCACAGAGAGGTTAGGCTGCTTGCCCAAGGTCACCTAGCAGTAAGTGGCAGCTCCTTAGCCCAGGGCACCATGGTATTGTGAACGGTAGTGCAGGGACCACTGTGGGACCCTCCGGGCCCTGGGCCAGAGGTCACAGCCAAGGATGGGCTCCCCAGGTGGCGAGAAGACATCAATGGCCATCTCGGTGCTCCTGGCCCAGTCTGTCTTCCTGCTGCTTATCTCCAAGAGGCTGCCAGCCACGTCCATGGCCGTCCCCCTCATCGGCAAGTGAGTGCCGTCCCTGCCTGCCTCACCCCGCCATTCCTCACCCTGGGCGGGGGCTCCAGGCTGCACCTGTGCCCACAGGTTCCTGCTCTTTGGCATGGTGCTGGTGACCATGGTCGTGGTGATCTGTGTCATCGTACTCAACATCCACTTCCGCACGCCCAGCACCCACATGCTGTCTGAGGGAGTCAAGAAGGTGAGGGCTCAATAGCCAAAAGCTGGAGGTCGTCCACGTGCCTCTCTGCAGGGAGATGGGTGAAGCCACAGTGGTACACACAACAGGGGGTGCTTCCCAGCAGCAAAAGTGGCCCTGCTGCTCCCCACGCCCCAGGCTGAATATTACATAAAAGAAGCCCGATGCTAAAGAGACTGCAAGATTTCCTTTCTGTGAAGTTCAAGGACAGGCAAAACCAATCTTTACTGCTAGAAGTCAGGATGGTGGTTCCCTCTGGGTGTGGGTAGGAATTGATGGGGGTGAGGCAGGAGGGAACATTTTTGACATACAGTTCTTATCTTATCTGAGAGGTGTTTACACAGCTGAATGCATCTGTAAAATTTCACCTAGCTACATACTTAAGATTTGTTGAGTCTACTGTGTGTTTGTTATACCTTGATTCAAAGGAAGGTGAGCAATGTGGGGGCAGGGTGACCAGGAAGGGGACTGTCCTTGCCTCCTGGCCTCTGCAGGGCCACCAGGTTGTTTTGGGACAGCTGAGGATACTTTAGCAACTTTGCTGGTCTTAGCTCTGCGTTGGGGGCATTTTTCTTACTTTTTTTTTTTTCATATATAATTCATTTTCAACAAATGAGTTCTCTATGCTGTAATGAGAGAGTTGGAAGCAACCTAATTGTCCATCAGTAGGGGATCAGAAGAATAAATGACAGCATCAGACTGGGGAGCACTTTGTGGCAAGCCAGGAATGGAGTCACAGATGTTTGGATGTGTGAAGGTGACCCACATTTATAAAATGGCCCCTCTGACCTGCCATAGCTCTTCCTGGAGACACTGCCTGAGGTCCTGCACATGTCCCGTCCGGCAGAGGATGGGCCCAGCCCTGGGACCCTGGTCCGGAGGAGCAGCTCCCTGGGCTACATCTCCAAGGCAGAGGAGTACTTCTCACTGAAGTCCCGAAGTGACCTCATGTTTGAGAAGCAGTCAGAGCGTCATGGGCTGGCCCGGCGCCTCACCACCGCACGTGGGTCCCTAATGGCTTGGAGTTCGGCCCATCCATGGGAGATGGGGTGAGGGCAGGCCCCATGCCCACCTCTGGCCTGGTGTCCACAGGTCGGCCCCCAGCAGGCTCTGAGCAGGCCCAGGAGGAGCTCTTCAGTGAGCTGAAGCCAGCTGTGGATGGGGCCAACTTCATCGTCAACCACATGAAGGACCAGAACAATTACAATGAGGTGAGTAGCCACAGGGTTGCTGTGTACAGATGTTCAGGTAGTGCACTGATCGAGCACATATCTTAAGGGGGCACAGTTCCCCTCAGAGATACCTATCAACTTAGATGGAGTTCACAGTGGGTGCAGATTCCAGGCCTCTCGGGGAGGGGGAATCGCCTGCCTAAAATCCCATAGCAGCGTGCGGGGCCAGGCACACACTCAGATATACACACAGGCGCACAGCTCTGCCCTGTTGGGGCCACACTCTGGACCTCCCTTAGGGTCCCTTTATTCTCCCAGCTGCCAATCATTTTCTGTCCCTGCTCAACTCCCAGCTTGATACTCCAGACAAAGCCAGACATTTAAAAGGCAGCCTTATATGGTTGTTCAGTACTACACAACTTTAAAAAATTCTCCCCTGACAAAGGGGCATATTTTTCTTGTTCATATATAGGCTAGTGGCAGCACTGAGAGGCTGGGAGGGAGTCTGTGGGCCTGCTCTCTGTCTCCTGGACAGACAGAATGACCAGCCCCGCCTGTGGCTGGAGGTGGGCCTGGGCCCTTGCTGGGGACATGGCAGCACATCCCATCTGTTGCAAGCCCGAGGCAGGCCCCACAGATACGCCGAGGCCGTGGGCCCCAGCTTGGGGTGTGAGTATGTGGTTTGAGGGCCCTTCTCACCCCACTGTCTCTGTCTCTGTCACCCTTGTCCCCAGGAGAAGGGCTGCTGGAACCGGATAGCCCGCACGGTGGACCGACTCTGCCTGTTCGTGGTGACACCCATCATGGTGGTGGGCACAGCCTGGATCTTCCTGCAGGGCGCCTACAACCAGCCTCCACCTCAGCCCTTCCCTGGGGACCGCTTCTCCTACCGGGAGCAGGATAAGCGCTTCATCTAGAGTGGGCGTGCCCTCCCCGGCCTGGCCCAACAGCCAGGGCAGGCGGCTGGCCTGAAAGGGAGGTACAGGGGGTGCGGTGGATAGCTGTGTGGACAGGGGTGTCTGCGAAACAACCAGCTCTTCCTGGGCAGACCAATTCCCAGCCCTGAGACTTTGAGCCCAGTTGGTCCTGCCAGGCTGGGGCAGAGACGAGCTGAGGTCAAGGGAGGGAGGGGGAAGCCCTAATTCTCAACAGTGGTTCCTTTGCAAATAAAGCCAGGAGCCACCAGAGAAGGGCTGAGAGGGGACATCGGCTGGGGGTGGGGGCAGGACGATTTGGGGGGAGGCAGAGGGCTGGCTCAGGGACCAGGGAGGATGCCACTCAGGCTGGCCTCTTGGGACCCCTCTGTGAGGGGTCAGAAAGACAGAGACATCTTCTTGCCTCCCTCTCCCTCAGGTGGGGGTGGGACAGGTGGGATCCTGGGCCTTTACTTCCCAGCTCCTCCAGCCGCCTCCTTCTGCCAACCCCTTAGTCTTGGGCTTCTGAGGCCCCACCTGGAGCCGAGGTTGGGGATGCCTCTCTCTCCAGGCCCACTAGGGAAGGAGTTTTTTGGCAGGTTTGGGAGCATCAGGATTGCAGAATGGCCTTCCCCAGCCCTTTCTGCCTTGGCCACTCTATCTGGGTCCCCCCGGGAAGCTGAGGATGGGGGTGGAAGGGTCAGGTTCAGCATCCACAGAGGCCAGAGGTCAGCCTGTCAACCTCAGGTCACATGCACCATCCTAAAGCCCCAGAACTCGGCCATCCCCACAGGCTTGCCCCCTTGAGCACCTACTCCTCTTCCCCAAAATAGGGTTGCCAGACAAGACTTGGGACATACTTATACTAAAAAATGATTCATTGTTTACCTGAAATTCAAATTTAACTGGGAATCCTGTATTTTAATTGGCTAAATCTGGCAACTCCACCCCAAAGAGAGCCCCCGCCACTCCTATCCCAAAGGCCAAGGGCTGAGGTTGCAGGAGCCAGAGGATGTGGTTCTGGGTGGTAACCCACCTCCAAGGTGGCCCCAGTGAGCCACACCTCCTGGCATTCATACCCTCCCACACAGTACCAAGGTTGGTCTGTGTGACCGATAGAAGGAGGCAGAAGTGACAGTGTGTCACTTCCAAGATCAGGTCGTAAAAGACATTGCAGCCACTCTCTTTCTCTCTCTCTTGCTCTCCCTCCCTCATTCATTCTTAGTTGGCTCTCTGACTTTGGGGAAGCCAGGGGCATGATGAGCATCCCTGTGGAGAGGTCCAGATGGCAAGTAACTGAGGCCTCCGGCCAACAGCCCTGTAAGTGACCTTGGAAATGGATCCTCCGGCTGAAGTGGCTCCTTCAGCCACAGTGGAGCCTTCAGATGAGATCACAGCCCCATAAAAGGCGCTGAGCCAGAGCCACCCAGCTAAGCTGCTCCTGGATTCCTGACCCTCAGAAACTGTGTGAGATATTAAACATTTGTCATGTTAAAAGACAAAGCTTTGGGGTGGTTTGTTACACTAGCAGTGTGACCTTGGGCGAACCACCTGTCATCTCTCAGCTTCAGTTTTCTCATCTGCAAAGTGTGGATAAGTCCAGCTCATGAGGCGTCTTGAAGATCAAATTTGCTAGTAGGAGTAAAGGTAGTTACATGTGTCCTGCAAATTTTAGGAGTGGTTATTTATCTCATTCCTCATTCGTGGGCCTCAGTCACTGAAGACAGGCCCTTGGGCCCCTCCCAAGGGCCTCCTGCATCCAAGCCTGGCGTGGTGACTGGCAGGGGACTGGAGCAGGTTGGAGGACCTGATTCTTCACCTCCTTGATATGCAGGCTTGAGTGTCCCAGCTGAACCCACGTCCCTCAGAGGGAATCAGTGACCTCATGAGCTCAGGTATATAGAAGGCAAAACGTTCGGTCTTCCCATGGAACTGAAGAAAAGATAAACCATTTAAAACCAAAACTGACCCTACTTACTTCTGCTTTCCAATATGAACCTTCTGAAAATTCAAGGTACAAATCTTTAATTTTTTCCCCTCTGAATAGGAAAACTAGCTTAGACTTACACCCTTCAGATGAGCAGGCAGTCTGGGTCTTCCCTGGAATTTTTCACCAACTCTGGGGTGTCCCTTTCTCGTGCCCAGAGACAAGACGGCCCAGATCTGATCCCTCAACCACTGTCGTTGCTTTGCTTCGCCACATGGTGGTGCTGTTGGCAGCAGATTTTACACAGTCCAATATTGAGGCCTCAGTGTGTCAAGCCTGCTCAGGTGGCTGTAAACCTTCCAGAGAAGACAACCCCCAATGCCCCACTAGACCAAGGGAGCCTCTTTAGCAGGTTACCAGGGTCACAGTGGGTCCCCCGACAGCACCCACTTCCCCAACACTCCAGCCGCAGGGTGTTGTCAGGACTGGTCCACCCTACGGACCAGTGGCTGCGTGGGGTGGCATGGTTCAGGCGGTGATGTGAGCGATGGGGGGCGATGGGGAGCCATGGGGGGCGATGGGGGGTGATGGGAGGCCACGGGGGCGATGGGGAGCCATGGGGAGTGGTTGTAAATACAGATGAAGCTTCACTCCCTCACCCACCGCTCACCTCCTCCTGTGCCGC
>NW_006789568.1:1584010-1588641 GCF_000442215.2 Lipotes vexillifer
CATGGGGGGCGATGGGGAGTGGTGGGGGCCATGGGGAGCGATGGGGGGCCATGGGGAGCCATAGGGGGCCATGGGGAGCGATGGGGGGCGATGGGGGGCGATGGGGAGCGGCAGATGACGCTTCGCTCGCTTGCTGCTCACCTCCTGCTGTGCGGCCTTGGTTCCTAACAGCGCGCGCGGACAGCTACTGGTCCAAGGCCTGAGGGTTGGGGGCCCCTCTCTTAATGGGTCCCATACTTCCCCCCTTAACCCTTCCAGGGCTGAAACTGCCGCTCAGAGATGCCCCACCCCCCTGAGAACACCAAAGGGACCTCTCAAAGCAGAGAGAAGGGGAGAAAACAAGGGTTAAATTCTGCATCCAAAAAAACTTAAAAATAAATAAAATCTGCATCCAGCGGGAGGTGGCACAGTTCCCACCAGAGGGAATTCAATCTCCAGAGTCTTCCTTTTCCCTCCCAGACACTCGTGGGGAAGAGGAAAGAGAAAGTAAGAAACGTCCGGCGTCAGCTGACTACCTATGCCTGGAGTGGTGGCGGGGGAGGGTGATAGTGGTCCAGGATTTAGCAGAAGCCATTAACTCTCTTGGGCAAAGAGCCGTCTTGGAGGACAGCAGAGAGGAGAGATACTGCACGAAACGCGTGAGGGAACTGAGTCCAGGGGGCACCAGAGGGCAAAGCGGGGGGAAGGAGGCATCGGCTTCGTAAACTCCAGGGAGAGTGGGCTACACAGTTAGATGCGTGGCGAGAGCAAAGTTTGGGGGGGGTTGCTGGGGGCGGGCTGTCCAGGGAAACTGAGTGTGGAGCCCAGAGCAGGACCGAACGCGAGGACCGAAGTAGATCAGGGAAGACAGGGGCCACCACTGTCATCCCCCTGCGCACCCCAAAGTCCTGGGGAAGACAACAGAGACTTGTGGGCCCGCTGCAGAGGCTGGGGTCTGAGCCAGCCTCATTTGGATCTCCAAGAACAGGGCATGTGGGCTGACTTCTAGTTTACTGACATGTTAAAATGCCACAGACACCATTTGCTTGAGGGGAGGGGGACACGTCCTCAAATGGTGCTTTCCCTCCAGCCCTCAGAGGCCTCCACCACCCTGTCCCACAGGATGCTGAAGGGTGGGCGGCACATATGGGAACCTGTGTTTTCCGTCTTGCCCACGTAGTGGGTCATGTTGACCTGTGTGCTTCGAATAGCTGGTCGGAAGACAGGTGGCCAGCTGACAGCAGGGCCCTCGGCTCCTAGATCAGCCTCAGCCCCACTCTTCCCCTGACCACAAACCACAGCGTGGATGGAGCTGGTTTTCTGGCCCCTCTAGGTCCCCTCATCTGACTCTACAGGGGCCAGTGCCTTGATCTTGCCTGCCTGCCCCCCTCGGACTGTGAGTTCCTGTGAGCGGCTCGGGCTTATCCCTGGGTCCCCCTGGCCTAGAGCTGTCCTGCCACACACTGGGGACTCCGTAAATCTGTGGATGGTTTAATAAATACTGAGGGCCCCCTGAGGAGCCCCTATTCAGCGGCTGTCCTATTCCCTGGAGCCTGCGTTCCAAATCTTCCTCGGCTCTCCTTCCTCTAAAGCTTACCAGACCCGAGTTCCATGCCTCAGAGACCAGAGAACCCTGACCTGACCCCCTCATTTGCATTAAGGTGTCATTGCCTGGGGGCCCTAGTGCATCTCTCCCATAGGCACTTGACCCTCCAGTGTCTCGGTCTAGTGGAGTGACCCATGAAGATGTCAGGGACCATGTCATAGAGAAACTCAGGAACAAAACACGCTTCCCCAACGGCCTTCAAGCCTCCGCAGATCCTGACCCGCTGGAGGGGGCAGGAGGAAGTGTCCTCGGTTGGGGCCCTTCCTCAGCGCTCTGCCTTTCTCTCCCACACCCATCTGTCCCCGGCTGCGTCCTCAGCGCCCCTGGCTGGAACACGGACGGAGGACTGGGTCGGCTGAGCCTGAGAGTGGGGACGGAGGCTGGACCGTCTCTGTTGGGACAGACAGGGCCCCTCTGTCCTCCCCAGCCCGGGTAACCTGAGCCCGGCATTGTGTCCATCCTGGAACAGCTGACAGCGCTGGGGTCAGACAGCTGGTGGGGCTGGCCTGGCTGGCCTGGCTGGGGAGGGAGTGTGGGCTGTTACATGAGACCCAGAGGCTGCATCCCTCTATCCCAGTCCTGAGGAGCTGCAGTCCCACCCCTGTCACTGCAGAGAGCTGTGGCACCATGCACGGGGGCCAGAGGCCGCTGCTCCTTCTGTCACTGTTGGCTGTCTACCTGGGTGTGGACACAGGGGGTCTGGGGCCTGGAGAGGCCAGGAGCAGGGGTCTAAGGCCTCAGGGGATGGAGGGTCTGGGGGGCTACTGGAGCCTGTCTGCCACACCCGGTTCCCCACTTCCCCATGTCACACCCTCCCATGGCCTCCCCCTCACTCTGCCCCAAAGCCCCTGTACCCAGGCTCACCGCTGTCTGTCGCAGGAGCCCAGGGCCGGAGCCAGGAGGAACGTCTGCTCAGGGACCTGATGCACAGCTACGTCCCCCACCTGAGGCCTGCCAAGCACGATTCAGACGTGGTCAACGTCAGCCTGAGGCTCACACTCACCAACCTCATCTCCCTGGTGAGCACAGACCTGTAGCACGGGGCGGGGAGGGCACCCCCCTGCCCCTGGGATGCGGGAGAGGAAGGGGCTGGCGCCAGCAGCCGGGAGCAGGCAGCGCCCACCGGGGAGAGACCAGGGAGCTGGAAAACTCCCATGGGGCCGCCCAAGAGGCTGGGGTCTTGCAGGGACTAACACCTGGGGGCTTAGCCCTCTGTTCTGTGCCCGCAGAATGAGCGAGAGGAGGCCCTCACCACCAACGTCTGGATAGAAATGGTAAGAAGCCGCCCTGCCGCCCTCTTTTCCTCTAGCAGCTCCCACCCTGGGGCCCCAAGGCCCTCACAGCTGCCTGTTTCCCTCCCATCCCATCCCTGCCTCTCCTGCCCCCCCGGGCTGGGCCCCCATTCCTGGGGGTCGGGGGGCCTGGCAACCCCTCCCCCTGCAGCAGTGGTGTGACTACCGCCTGCGCTGGGACCCACGTGACTACGACGGCCTGTGGGTGCTGCGGGTGCCGTCCACCATGGTGTGGCGGCCGGACGTCGTGCTGGAGAACAAGTGAGGAGGCGGCGCGGGCTGGGGGTGGGTGGGGAGGCGGACAGACAGATGCAAGGGCGGGCCCAGCAGGACAAGGGGGCTCTGGGAGAAAGAGGCAGGGGAACAGAGGGTGCAGCCCGGGGACACCGCGGGCACTGGGGCGCAGGGGCTAAGGGTAGGGCCCGGGGCCAGCAGACCTGACCCCAGACCTGGCTCCACCACCTCCGGGCTGGGCCGCCTGGGTGGGCCGCCGTCCCTCTAACGTGGGGATGAGGACAGCTCTCTCGGGGGCCCACAGGACAGGCGCAGGAAGGGCTGCCCTCTGGCTCTGGCACTCTGTGGGAGCTTAACCGCTGTCAGTTGCTGTCATGACCATTAATGAAGGGGGGAGGGGAGAGCGGCAGCGATTAGGAGCTGGGCCCAGGGAGCCTGGCGTGTGGGGGGTGGGGAAGAGGGGCGGGGGGGGGGGGGGGGGGGCAGGGGGGGGGGGGGGGAGGCCGGGGGAGGAGTGGTCCCCAGGCCAGAAGGAGACCGGTCAGGGGTGTGGCGGGCTGGGAAGGGTTGTTGGCCCCGGGCCCCATCCACACGTGGCCTGGCCTGTGTGCAGCGTGGACGGCGTATTCGAGGTGGCCCTCTACTGCAACGTGCTCGTGTCTCCCGACGGCTGCGTGTACTGGCTCCCGCCCGCCATCTTCCGCTCCTCTTGCCCCGTCTCTGTCACCTACTTCCCCTTCGACTGGCAGAACTGCTCCCTCATCTTCCAGTGAGGCCATTGGCTGGGGTGGGGATTTGGGGAGCCCCTCTAAGAGGGGCCCTGGTCGGGTGGGGACCCAGGGGCCTGGCTCCACCTCCCTGGGGCCTCTGCATCTGTCTCAGACCCAGATGCCTGAAGATGCCCGTGTCCCTCCCTGCTATGCCTCCGTCCCCTCACTCATCCTCCTTCGCTGCCTCAGTTTCCCTGCCTGTGCCCGGAGGAGAGACATCAGTGACCGGGATGGGTGGGCGAGAAGGCACACACACGCCGACACACATGCACACCCACACTAGACCACTACGCCCTACAGCCCCACGGAGAGGACGGCGCTCAGTATCCTCGTCCACTGATGGGGGAAAGGGGGTCTGTGAGAGGGTCTCCCCGGCTTTTAGAGGAACAGTCTTCCTGAGACCCTCCTCAGTAAGCAGACTCAAGAGGTGCACACTGTATTTCCTCTGTTCTCACCATTGGCCCCTCCTGCCCTGGAGACGGTGGGAGGGAGGAACACGGGGTGGCCCTGGGCTCTTGCCACCAGGGCAGCACATTGAGCTGCAGTCTCCTGGTCCTTCAACTCAAACTTCCCCAGACCCCAAAGAGCCTGACTCCCTGCCCCTGCCCCATCTCGTGCCAGGGTTTTGTGGAGAACTCAGAAATTCCTGGCTGCACTTTTTGAGGCAAAGCAGCCCACAGTTGCCCTCAGGTGATGGTCTATGTGACCTCATGGGTGAGTCTACATACACTCAAGTCTATCCTCTTTCCC
>NW_006789568.1:1588964-1593264 GCF_000442215.2 Lipotes vexillifer
TCTTTCCCTCCCCATCTCCCAGGTCCCAGACCTACGGCACCAACGAGATCAATCTGCAGCTGAGCCAGGAAGATGGTCAGACCATCGAGTGGATTTTCATAGACCCCGAGGCCTTCACAGGTAACCTCCACCCAAGGCCCCTGCTGGACCTGGCTGTGGGGGCAGGGCCAGGCCGAGATCACACCCCCTCCCGTGTAACTCAAGATGAAAACTACAGTAAACCACAAAATACATATATTTAAAGGCCCGGCAAACCTCTGATTTTCCCCATGATAATTACTCCAGTTTTGGTGGGACGGGGATCAAGCATCCATCTTCCCACACTGTTCCCATCCCTCAATGGTGCTCCTTTGGGCACATGCTGGTTGCCCTGTAGCTGGGTCACACGGGCTGCAGGGATCTGCCCGCCCGCACTCCCTGTGCCCACCCCGGCCTGCTGCCTGCAGAAAATGGAGAGTGGGCCATCCGGCACCGGCCAGCCAAGATGCTGCTGGATGAGACGGCACCAGCCGAGGAGGCTGGCCACCAGAAGGTCGCCTTCTACCTGCTCATCCAGCGCAAGCCCCTCTTCTACGTCATCAACATCATTGCGCCCTGTGTACTCATCTCCTCTGTGGCCATCCTCATCTACTTCCTTCCTGCCAAGGGTACCTAGCGCCTGTGGGAGGGGAGCCCAGCCCCAGCCCAGCCCCAGCCGGCAGCACAAGGGATAGCTGGAAGGGCAGAATGGCGCCATGACCTGGGACCAGGGACATGGACTCCTTGTGGGGAGGGGGGTGCCCCACGGTGGGGAGGTTGAGATCCACTCTGAAGGCCTCTTGGTCATGGGCAGCGGGTGGTCAGAAGTGTACCGTCGCCATCAACGTGCTCCTGGCCCAGACTGTCTTCCTCTTCCTTGTGGCCAAGAAGGTGCCCGAGACCTCCCAGGCGGTGCCACTCATCAGCAAGTAAGGCCGGTCCTCATGCTTGCGCCCACCTCCTGCCCTCCCTTCTCAGGAACACAGGGTACTGCCCTCCTGCCATCCCCATCCCCGTCATCCTCAGTGCCAGCCCATCACCCCAAGGGATCTGGGGGAATCAGCCACTGCGGGTGGGGATGTTGTCTGGGGTGGAGTGTCGAAGGGCCAGCCCCGCCTCCTGCCTGCCCCCACCCCACCCCGGCAGGTACCTGACCTTTCTCCTGGTGGTGACCATCCTGATTGTTGTGAATGCTGTGGTCGTGCTCAACGTGTCTCTGCGGTCCCCACACACACACTCCATGGCTCGAGGGGTCCGCAAGGCAAGCTCCCCGCCCCCGCCCACTCCAGCATCCTCCTGCCCTTTCCGCTTACATGCACCTTCCCCTGCACTCCTGTCCCTGGGCATATTCCTCACCTACCGCATTCAGCAGCTAACCTGCCCCACGTGCACCTAGAAGCACGTGCCCAAATGGATCAATAATAACATCAAGCGCTTACTACGTGGCAGGTGTATTACATATACTAACTTATTTAATCTTCATAAATCCCCTATGAAGTGGGTATTAGTATCAGCTCCAGTTTACATATGAGGGAACTGAATCACAGAAAGGTTAAATAGCTTACTTGAGGTCGCATGGCTAGAAAGTGGAGGAAGCAGGATTCGGCCCAGGCAGCCTGGCTCCAGTGCCCGTGTGATCTGCAGCCCACCTGCAGCAGTCAGCTGGGACCCTTGTTACAAATGCAGATTCCCAGCCTACCCCAGGCATCCTGGGCCAGGGGTGGGGCCCAGGAACCTGTGTCTCCAACAAGTGCCCTGGTGATTCTGATGTGCACAAAAGTTTGGGGGCCCAGGTTCAGTGTCTGGCGCGGAACAGGTAAGCTGTAACGGGGCCAAGCCACTGCCCCTGAAGTGCAACCTCTGGGACCCCAGCGCATGAGCCCTTCGTGCCAACCATCACCTTCTGCTCCAAAGCCCAGCCTGGCCGCCCAATCACCCAGGAAGGTCTGCTGGCCGCTAAGCTAAGCCACCCATGACATCCCCTCTTCAGGTGCTCCTGCGGCTCCTGCCCCAGCTGTTGCGGATGCACGTTCGCCCGCTGACCCCAGCGGCTGTGCAGGACACCCGGCCCCGGCTACAGAATGGCTCCTCCACGCGGTGGTCAATCACAGCCGGGGAGGAGGTGGCCCTCCGCCTGCCCCGCAGTGAACTCCTCTTCCGGCAGCACCAGAGCAATGGGCTAGTAAGGGCAGCGCTGGAGAAGCTAGGTGAGACAGGGGGTGTGACACTGGGGACACTCCTCCCCAGGGACTTCAGACATGAAGGGTCTGTTGGCCAAGGTGCCAGGCACAGCAGATGAGTGCTGGGCAAGCGTCCAGGTTGGGGAGAGAGGGGCTGGGGTCTCTAAGGAGAGGCCACTTTCTCAGACTGTTTCTCCTCCATTCTACTCCCAAACCTTACTCTCTCTCTTCCACAGAGAAAGGCCCGGAGTCAGGGCAGAGCCAGGAGTGGTGTGGCAGCCTGAAGCAGGCCGCCCCAGCCATCCAGGCCTGTGTGGAAGCCTGCAACCTCATTGCCTATGCCCGGTACCAGCAGAGTCATTTTGACAGTGTAAGCCAGTCAGGGGTGGGGGTGGGGTTTGAGTACCTGGTGAGTGACTTGGACCTGCGATGGGGCAGGATGAGTGGTGTGGCCATGGTAGGGCAATAGGATGGAAAAAGTGGAACTGGGAGTGGCGCCAGGGGCCCGTGGAAGAAGCCAGGTTGAGGCCTGGAAGTAGGTGAGAAGGGCTCAAGGAAATGAAGAACGGAGGCCTGCTGGATGGCCAAGGGTGGTACAGGGATCCAGCCTGGTGCCACCGCTGGTCATCTCATCCCCTGCCTCTCACCCTCAGGGGAACAAGGAGTGGTTCCTGGTGGGCAGAGTGCTGGACCGCGTCTGCTTCCTGGTCATGCTCTCGCTCTTTGTCTGTGGCACTGCTGGAATCTTCCTCATGGCCCACTACAACAGGATGCCTGCCCTGCCATTCCCTGGAGACCCCCGCTCCTACCTGCCCTCATCCGACTGAGCCAACCAATTGCTGCTAGCCATGTGGAGTCTTATCAGCTGTGTTCTGCTGCTGAGGTCATGAGTATGCTCTTTGGGAAGCACCCTTCAGGGCCATGTGAGCCATCCGTTCCTGAGAAAAGCTGGGGAAATAAAAAGACAGAGCTGGAGCCCTGGAGTGGTTGGGGATGGGATGCTGGCAGAGTGTGTTAGTGGGATCAGCATCTACATGGCACTGGCTTGCTATTCCTGGCACTCCCCTCACTTGAGCAAAGTGTTATCAACTCCCATCATTTCTGAAGCCCTAAGGACTCTGTTTTATCTTATCCCCAACTAGGCAAGGTCCTATCCCTCCAGGCCTGGGCCTCCCTTCCCTTTTACAAGTTCCCTGCAGGCTCCTAAAGGAGGGAAGTCAAGAGAGAAGTGTAGAGTAGCAGCCAATGCTCTAGCGAAAGAAGGGGAGCAGAGCCCACTCCAGCTGGCATCTGCCTACTTTCTTGGGGCTGTACGCACCCAATACTCATGTGCACCAGTGACCTTTCTATTCAGATGCATTTTTTTGCCATCGATCACCAAACATTTTATGAGTTTTATTATCTTTTTTCATTATTAAGAGCTCCTCACAGCATTATGGATAAGCAAGAATCACCATTCCCCCATGTTTAGGATGGGCAAATTGGGGCCTAGAGTAAGAGGGGCGTCCCAGAACAATGATGGCTGAATGAGGGTTGGAGTCCACAATTCCCAACACTGACCCAATCTTAGACACTCTAAGAAAGTTCTATGGCCTGGAAAACGGACGCCTCTTCCTTCTCTTCTCAAAGGCCAGGGAATTTGCACTGGTCTCAAGGAAGAGCGAGGCAGGGAGGCAGGGAGGCTGGGAGGAGACCCTGACCAGGCTCCCTTTGCCCCACTTGGGAAATGAGGGCCGGGGTCTTTCAGGGGGTGGGGGTGGGGCGGGGAGTAAGGCCATGCTTTGAGAGTGTAACTGGAGCCTGAGTTTTGTTGGTGACAAGACAACTTGGGCAAGTCATTTGTGCTCCCTGAGCCTGTTTCCTCATCTGTAAATATGGGCACAGATATCAGTTCCTACCTCCCCTCATCACAGGATCAAAGGTGTGGGTGAAAGTGATTAAAAAATGTTAAAGTGTCACGTAAAGACCTGACAATGGGACATTGTTGGGGGGAGAGGACCTCCCCCAAGTACAGGGTTGCTGGCTTTGGGGATCAATCACCAGCAGGTTCATTTCATTTATTCCACTGTGTGTGTGTGTGTGTGTGTCGGGGGGGGGGGGGT
>NW_006789568.1:1594389-1606994 GCF_000442215.2 Lipotes vexillifer
TATGTGTGTGGTGTGTGGCGCCCGCGCTGCTGTGTATTTGGAGTGTCAGGCAATTTGATGACGGTGGGATCATCTCTGGTTCCTGTAAGCCTCTCTACTACCTTAGTCACCTGGAGTGAGTTTCTCAACCTGACTGCCTCAGAAAGCAGAGATCAAGTCTGTAGCTCCTGGCACAAGTAAACAAAGATTAACAATAGCCACCACTTACGAAGGGTTACTGTGTCTAGCGCCTGAAACTGATTATCTCGTTCAATCCACACGGCTACCTGAAGAGGCGGGTGCTACAGTATAGTATGGCGAGTACCAAAGAAGAAAGAGCCTCAGGGAGCTTAAGAGAGAGTCCAGGATCGTGCAGCCCCACCGGGGTTGGAGTCGGGAGCCGTGAATCCAGTCTGCGCCGTCAGCTACTCGGAGCTGTCCTTCTCGGTGCCCGCCGCGGGAAGGGGTCAGCACGCGCTCCCCTGGGCAGGGCAAGCGGGCCGGCGGGCGGCAGGCAAGTACAGGGACAGAGCCGAGGCCCGCAGCCCGCGTGGCCACCGAACCTGAGCAGCTCAGCGCATCCGCCCGACTGCTGCGTCCTGGCGTACCCGCCCCCTTCCCGGCCAGCTCGCCGACGTTCCGCTGCGCCCCGCGCAACCGGAAGTGGTCGGACCCTAGGCGGAGGGACCTGGCGGAGCGGAAGTCACTCCGTGAGGCAGTGGCGACGGCGGCGGCGAGAGGATGAACAACAAGTTCGACGCGTGAGTGGCGCGTGGCCGCCTCCCGAGGCCCTTTCCCCCAACCGTTCCTCGCGTCCGCCCCACCCGGGACCGCCGGCGGCGCAAACTGCGGCACCGGCCTCCCTTTCTGGTTAGGGCTGCGGGCCGGCCGGGCCTGGGCGGCCGGCGGGAAGGAGGGGGTTGGGGAGGAGGGCTGCAGGGGTCTCAGGGACCCCAGGGTCATATGGACCCAGAGCGAAATGCGGGGTCTGGGCGGGAGGAGGTGGCCGTGCCGCCTGGAAGGAGATTTTCGGACACCCTGCTGGGCGGGTGCGGATTGCCAGCTGCGTGGAGGGGCGGAGACCGGAGGTTTAGGTGTTTCCGCAGCCTGGCTGCTCTGCTTCTGCACCCAGCTTTCCTCACACACTCCCTCTGGCCTAGGCAGGTCATCTCTCCTGAGTCTCAGTTTTCTCATTCGCAAGGTGCGGACGGTAACAGAGTCCATGTCGTAGAGTTGCGAAGATGCAATGAGGTAACGTGGCTGCCGCGCTCAGCGCAGTGGCTGCTCAGTTACGGAATTCTCATCTTCCCGAGACTCCTTCCTGCTTCCGTTCTCTTCCCCCTCCTTTTCCCCTCTTCCAACACACTCTCCAAGAGCTGCTCAGTTTCTTGCCCAACGGGTATACTTGTTATTGCCTCCTCCTGCAGTTCTGTATGTACCCTATCTGTTTGATTTCTAGTTCCAGCATCAAACCATTGGGAGGTGCAGAAGGGAAATGCAAAGTATTTTTGCATATTTCCCCGCAGCGATTGTATCTGGAGGTAGATTATGTTTTGGCTTTCTTCTAGTAGTCCAGGAAATCTGTCTTCTTTTCCGAAGACCTAGATTTCCAGTCTCAGACCCACCAGTTACCAGTTGTTTGACATTAGAAAAGTTACCCAGTCTCTGAGCCTCTGTTACCCAAACCGCATTAGTCGTTAGTGCTTTGCTGCCTTAGTGAGTGTGATAAGGTACCTTTTTAAGATACAAAGTACTACATTTAAGATATAAATGTAAAGTGGAATTACTATTAGTTTAGGTTGGGACCCACTGTTGCCCATGGGAAACTGGAGTTTTTCCGGTACCTTGAGTGCTGGTATGCAGATTCCGAGGTCCTGGACTCCCGCACTCCTGGCAGCTCCTCAGGAATGCTTCCTGGTTGCTGAGAGGGCTCTGCTACTTGAAAAAAGTCTTTGGGAGTTTGCTCCCGCCCCCCGCCCAGTCGTAAGCCCTGCAACTCCTAGCTTCAGATCTAAGTCCTGCCTCAGTGGAGCTTTCTGCCAACGCTATACCCCTTTCTCCGCCGAACTGAAGAAATCAAAATTTCGTTTTAAGGAGGCACTTCATGCGTAATCTGGCCCAGCCCTACCCAGATCATTTTGAGGTTTGCAGTAAGCTAATTTAAGCGTGGCAGTAATGGCTTCCACGGGCATTTTGCTATTTTTCACATATTGTTTCTACTAATTCTAACAACCCTGTAAGGGGATCATGTTACCTCCTTTTACAGATAAGGAAAATGAGACTCTGAGATTAAATAACTTGCCCACAACAACAGGAAGGGCCATATGGTGAGATTCGAACCCAGGTTTGTTGTTTAACATTTGTTCAAGCACATCTTGACAAAAATTAACCTGGGCCATTTTTAATTAGTTCTAATTGTTAACTATTCATTATACTGAACATCTGTCTTCTAGCTATGCAGGAAAAAAACAAAGCTTTCATTCGAAATTAGCAATTGAAGACAGCACTTCAGCCCTTAGTTTTGTTTTCGTTGTCTTTGTTTTTCATGCAAAAAAGTGTGCAGTTTTTAGACCACGGCTGCATATTTGGTCTCTGCATTCTTCACCACATGGCTCCTAAGGACATGTTCCAGTTTGCCGGAGTCCTAAAAGTCCAGTGCCTGGAGTTGAGTATTGTAGTCTAATCTGATGGGCTCAGATTAAAGAGGAGCTCTAGTCTCCTTTTCTGTGTGGCCTTCTAGGGACCTAAACTAATAGCCGCCACCCCACCCCCCCCATCACGTCATTAGCTACCATTGCCATTGATCCTATTCATATGTAAAAGCCTAAGATGCTTTCACTATACTGCAGTCCCTACGGTGTTGAGCTTGGTTTTCAAATCTAGATGCCATATTTGATTTTGTCCCTATTCTTTTTTTCTTAGCCTTGGCCCATTCTTAATTACTGTCTGAACCACTTGTTCGACATTCATCCTAGTCTGCCTCGTATTGCTTTGATTTTGGAAATCCATTCATTAAACGTGTTTGCTTTCTGCCACTGCCTGATGCTGGACATGTAAAGATGAATTATGAATTAGACCAAGTTCCTACCTGCAGTGAATCGTCTAGTTAGAGTATGAGGACATACCTGGGCAGAAGCTTGGTGAGCTAATTAGGTGCCACTCAGCCTGGACAGCTTCAGATGCTAATTGCCTGCCTAAGTGTATTGAGCACTGATTTTTCTGTCTGGATTGTATCTTTGCTTCACATCCAGCTTCAGGCTGGTAAGAGTAGCCTCCAGAAGACAGGATGCAAATGCCTTGCCTTAAGTGTAGGCTCAGAGAGCAGAGTGGTTGCTTAGCTCCACCCTCAAGAAATGACAGCATAAGATGAAGGTCCATTAGGGTTTCCATTTACTATCTTAGAAGGGAGTCGGGAGGTGGGGTCCAGGGATCGCAGTAGCATTGTTTCTTCTCTGGCATAATTATTTTTGTTATTTTTCTGTTTCCTAGTGGTTAGCAGCAAAAGCACTAAAAAGAAAGGCATTTATATGCTTCGCTTGGGGCTAGAAAAATGTAAGATGCTGGGGTGACTGTGCCCCTCTTTAATCAAGACTGAAGGGAAAGGACCCCAAAGGATATAGTGGGGAGTTGGGAACTGAGAAGAGAGAAATGATGTGAGTCCCTGTGGTATGCCCTAAAGAAGAGAATTAGGAGCTGTCTTGGGCCTGAGCAATTAAAAAAAAAACTCATGAAATGTTCATAATCAGGAGACAAAAAACCGGCCATGACAGTACAGCTGGGACAAGTACAAACGTTTATATGGGGATGTTCAGAAGAGGGAATCCCAACTCAGCCTAGAGAGAGATCAGAAAATATTTTCAAGAGAAAGTGGTCCTGGACTTCCCTGGTGGCTCAGTGGTTAAGAATCCGCCTGCCAATGCAGGGGACACAGGTTCGAGCCCTGGTCCTGGAAGGTCCCACGTGCCACGGAGCAACTAAGCCCATGCCCCACAACTACTGAGCCTGCGCTCTAGAGCCTGTGAGCCACAACTCTTGAGCCCGTGTGCCACAACTACTGAAGCCTGTGCGCCTAGAGCTCGTGCTGCACAACAAGAGAAGCCACCGCAATGAGAAGCCCACGCACCGCAACAAAGAGTAGCCCCCGCTCGCTGCAACTAGAGAAAGCCTGTGGGTAGCAATGAAGACCAAATGCAGCCAAAATATAAATAAATAAATAAATATTTTTTAAAAAGAGAGAAAGTGTCCTTAGTCTGAATCCTGAAGGACAAGTTAAGTAGGGGAAGAGGAGCTCTCTGAGCAGAGACCAGGTGATGAACACAACAGAGGGCTGAGGTCGGGGACTGCAAGTAGGCTGACCAGTGGAGGGAAAGGAGTTGGTTGTACCATGCTGAGGTCAAACAGTGTGTCAGGTATTCCATAGGTATTCTTATTTTTTGTTTTATTTTATTTTTGGCTGTGTTGGGTCTTCATTGCTGAGCGTGGGCCTTCTCTAGTTGCAGGGAGCGGGGTCCACTCCCTGTTGCAGTGCACGGGCCCCCCATGGCGGCGGCTTCTCTTGCTGCAGAGTACGGGCTCCAGGTACACAGGCTCAGTAGTTGTGGCACACAGGCTCAGTAGTTGTGACCTGCGGGCTCTAGAGCGCAGGCTCAGTAGTTGTGGCGCACGGGCCCAGCTGCTCCGCGGCATGTGGGATCCCCCCGGACCAGGGCTCAAACCCGTGTCGCCTGCATGGGCAGGTGGACTCTTAACCACTGTGCCACCAGGGAAGCCCTCCATAGGTATTCTTAAACACACAGTATGCTTGTAAATGTTGTGGGACTTGCATGCTAGACAGGTTCCTCTTGAAAAGGAAACCAGACCAGCTCAAGTTTAATGAAGGGAAAGGGGCATTGTAAGCACCATTAGGTCTCCCAGGAGTCCAGGGAGGGTGAACCAAGCCAAAGAGATGGCAGCATCACAGACAGAACCATTCTCCTTTCCACTCTTTGCTCATCTGCTCATTTCCTTTGCCCCTACTGACTTTCTGTGCTCTTGCTTGTTGTCTTTATTCCCTCATGGCTTTTTTTTGTATGAGACTCATATGAGTGCCCTAGTTCCTGAATCCATATGATCTTTCATCTCCTGGATGAAAAGCCGAGGGAGGAATTGGCTCATAATTTTGAGCAAGCCCCTGAGGCATCGCTTATTGGCCAGGCTGGGCCACCCTTTAGTCTGGTGCCCTTCCTTCACAGTCATGTCTTGGCCAGGGTGGGGTTGGGGACGGTCATGGCACCATGCACGCTCTCGGGAGTATATCCTACAGCTAGGGCTGTGAAGTGGGCAGAGCAGGCACCCCAGCGCATGCATAGCCCATCCATTTTAACATTTGAGCACTTTTTATGTGGTAGGCACTGGGGGTTCATGGGCGAAAAGAAAAACAGTGCAAAAAACTTGGCAGCATGTTTTTGCATCTATAAGGTAATACAGGCATACCTCTCATTTTACTGCACTTTGCAAATACCGCTTTTTTTCTTTTTTTTTTTTTTAACAAATGGAAGGTTTATTGCAACCCTGTGTAATTAGTGATGGTTAGCATTTTTTCACAATAAAGTATTTTTAAATTAAGATACATACTTTTTAAAAACAATGCTATTGCCCTCTTAATAGACTACAGTACAGTGAAAACATAACTTTTATATGCACTGAGAAACCAAATAATTTGCATGACTCAATTTATTGTGATATTTGCTTTATTGCGGAACCAAACCACAATATCTCTGAGGTATTCCTGTATCTGAGTTACAATTTGACCACTTCTAGTACCTTTCCTGAGAATTGCCAGATTCCATTTGACTGGATAGGGCCAGAAAAGTGATTTCAGAAAAGATCTGTAAGTTAATGGTCCAGCTCTAGACTAAACAGCATTCCTACTATCTTTGTGAATTCACCTTCCATTTATCTTTTTGTCTGGATCTAGTGAACTTCAGGTTCACTGAAAGCCTTAGTATTGTGTTTGGGGGGCTGGGGGCAAATGATGCTCAGAGACGGGTTTTCTTTGCCAATGGCTTATTTACCACAGATTCATTGTGGGGATTACAGTAATTTCATAAGCCAATAGCATGCAGATGCCCCTTATTAAGCTAATAAAGAAATAGCATACCATACTCCAAACCAATGATAGGTTAATCACACTGTTGTTCCACGCAAAGGAAGATGAATAAGGTCCAAATTTAGTTCAGTTGTACCTTTATATGAATTGGTACTGGGTGAGATGGGTTTGCCAACCAGCAGCTGAAGTCCAGCTGCCAGCTCAAAAATAAAAGTCGCTTGTTGCTAGAGCACACTGCTAGGAAACTACAGCACTGGTGTTGATGGGCAGGCTGATCTTTGTGGGGCCGTTACATGGTTTGTCACCACTGCTAAAGGAGTCACCTCGACCACAGCAGGAACTAATGTCCCTTCTCTTCCTGAGACTGCTGCAGGGTTTAACATCACTGCCAACCAGGAGCGAGTGGCTTGAGATCTTCAGAGAGCAGGATCAGCAAAGGATAGCTTTGCCCGGACAGAGACGCTTGGATATTCCTCACACAACTCTCAGTATTTATAGTCTAAGTGTCCCCTCACCATAGTTCCTTCTTTATTTGTTTTTATTGATAAGGCCCCAGTGGTGCCACTCGGCAAGTGAGCTGCTAGTGCTTAACAATGACAGCAGATAAGATGGCATCCTGACACACTTCATTCTTTCATCAAAACAACTTTACTTCTAAAAACAACTTTTTTTTTGTCTTTATCATAAACAGGTGGATTAAAATATCTTCATTTAAGTCATAAATAAGTGGATTTGAAATCATAGCAAACCACTACACAAAACTTAGGGTGGTTTCACTGCTTCTGAAAGGGTGGCACCTAAAGTACATTTGACTTAAAAGGCAAGAAGACGTTCCTTTCTTTAATTTCTTTTTCTTTTCATTTAACATCAATTCAGCATCTTCTGGTGCTACATGTTAGGGCAGCATCTTCTTGTCCTAGATGCTGAAGATACAAAGATTAATAAGACACTTCTAAGGGCCCCCTGTAGTAGGAAAAACAGATGTGGGAGGAATGGTACCTTATGCTAAGGGGGTAGTGTTTGCAAATAACACAGATGTGGGAGTATAGGTTGCTTGGGGAGGTGGGAGGAGGGAAGGAGGATGCCAGTTGACAGGAGTCAGATTCTAGAGCATCTTATATTTCATTGTACTTTATCCTGCATGGTGGACATCAAAGGGCAAGGGACAGTTGAGAGTTTTAAGCATGGAAGTTAAATGATTAGGTTTGCATTTAGAAGGAACATGCTGGTGGCAACGTGATTGAGATGACAGGGGAAGAAGGCCTAAACTAAGGCAGCAGCAATGGGGAGGGGGTAGGAGAGATGGTTAGAAGAAGTGGCAAGAAAGAAAAGTAAGTTTTTTAACTTCATTTGAAATGCCAAAGCACTTATTTAATCCAGAAATTCTTCTCATTATTGACTATTTTTGGCAAAGAAAACAATCCCTTTCACCGTTTACCTCTCGCTTCTTTGCGCAGCCTTTTAGAAAACTAGAATGTGGAGCTTTCTGGAATTCACAAGTTAGCTGATAGGCAGTTTCATTTTTGTTTAATCCTCCTAATTGCCATTCTGCATTCTTTGCCATCTCTCATCTCATGTGCACCTCATTGCCTGTATCTTTGAGTGACTTCGGGTTGGTTTCCTGGTAGTTCATTTGACCTGGTGGCTTTGTTAGATAAGCAGGAATCAGCTCAGTCATGGGGTAACGTTGTTTTGCCTTTCCATTTAGATTGAAAGATGATGACAGTGGGGACCACGATCAGAATGAAGAAAACAGCACACAGAAAGATGGTGAGAAGGAAAAAACGGAACGAGACAGGAGTCAGAGCAGCAGCAAGAGGAAGGTGAGTTTTGTGCTGCATAGATGTGGTTGCCTTTGGACTTGAGACTTGGTTATCTTGGGAAATCTGGAAGATGCAGATTAACTTGATGGCATCCTGTTTTGTAATATCTGATTTTGTTCTCAAAAAAGGTTGTTGAATCACTGGAGTTCATTTTGCGACTTAGAACTTTTCCCTTGCCACACGATCTTGAGGTGCTGCCTTGCTTTCCAACATTCTCCTAGCCTGAGGTAGGGGAGATAAACCCTGGAGTTTAACAAGGGTGTTAATTGCTTCAGAAGCTGCTGCTCAGTATTTCAAATCCTGCGCATCACTTAGAATTTTTGACTGTTGAGTTAGTAATAGTGTGAGCTGATTTATCCACAGTATCGAGTAGCTTCCAGACGCAGGCGTTTCAGATGCTAAGAGGACACAAAGGTGGATGAGACTGTGGAGGAAGGAGTTTACACTTAACAGTACCAGTAATACTAGTAGCTGTCATTTATTGAGTACTTACTCTGTGCCAGGCATGGTGCTAAGCACTTTACATCTGTTAATTAATTTGATCCTCTCAGCAGCCCCATGAGGTGGTGGTTATTATTTTCCCCACTTTGCAGATAAGCAGCTGAGGCACAGACTGCTTAAGCAACTTGCCCAGCGTCATTAGCCAGTAAGTGATAGGGTGTCATAGAGGAGGCCGACTTGGCCTGGGAATATGTTGAGATAGGATACAAACTTAAATATCTATGATAGGAATCGGAAAGTTATGAAAGCATTAAGAACAGAGAAAATGTTAACAGGAACTTAGAGTCAGTTAACCACTAAATAACTGTGTCAGCAGAATCTTGAGCCCACTGCAGGTAATTGAGGATGTGTCCTTTTTAAGTGTGGAGGTGGTAAGGGGTGACACTGTAAAATGTTTTCTCAGTCTCAGAGCATGTGAAAAATGCCCAGATTAACACACCTTCTTTAATTCACAGGCTGTTGTCCCTGGGCCAGCAGAGCACCCCCTGCAGTATAACTACACTTTCTGGTACTCCAGGAGAACCCCTGGCCGTCCCACCAGCTCACAGAGCTACGAACAGAATATCAAACAGATTGGCACCTTTGCCTCTGTGAGTACTGGGTGGTTTAATGTAGTGAGCCTTGGTAGTACATTCATGCCTGTGTTTACATCGTTGTGTATATATACCCTCCTGGTAACATACTTAGGATTCTGGTTTCCTTAGTTAACTGACCTGAGTCTCTGAAGTCAAATTGGCTCATTCTTAGGTTTCTCATTATACGTCCATAGGTGACATATGTCAGTATCAATAAGTATGTGAATTGTGGAACTGGTCAGAAGGGGACAATACAGAAATACAGGTTTAAGGTGACATATGTCAGTATCAATAAGTATGTGAATTGTGGAACTGGTCAGAAGGGGACAATACAGAAATACAGGTTTAAGTAGATATTTATTGAGTCCTTATTGTGCTCAAAGTGTCATGAGGGATACAAAATTTTATAGTACGTGGTGTCTGTTCTCATGAAGCTTGACAATAAAGTTAAGAATAAAGTTAGAGTTTTGTGTTTAATAATCTTCCATTAGGGTTCCTGATATGTTAGTGATTATGCATAAAGTAGCATCTTTTTTCTGTGTTCAGAAGGAAAAGGAAGTCTATTTTTTGTGGGTACTGTCAGTACAGAGAGCCCACACTCTGTCTTATCTCCCTCACAGGTGGCTAGAGTTGTGCACCCTGAGAAGCTGTCTGCAGCTAAAACCAGTTTTGTTCAGTGAAGATCATTATATATTTTGTAGGTGCAATACAGTCAATCTCTGGGCCAAATCAAATGCAGGATTTGTTATTTTCTTGAAATTATGGAGGTATTTGTCCTGTTTAAAATGCAGACACTGGAAAAGAAAACTATAATAGAAAATAAATTCTACAATAAATTAGTAAAGAGGAAGGACACAATAATAGGCACTTTGTGTGATTTCCTTCGATCGTTATGATAGCCCTATGAGGTCAGTGATGTTATCCGTATTTTACAAATAAGAAAAATGAGGCTTGGTTAAGTAACTGATCTGAAGTCTCAAGTCTGTGATAATTTACTTGATTAAGTGAAGGAACCAGTATTGAAACTCAAGTTGGGTAGGCTGTAAAAACCACCTTCCAAAGTCTATACTCTTTTACTCTTCCATATACCAGAATGCATGCCAAGAGGCTCCAGTTTTTAAAAATCTTTGTTTACTAGAAGAAGCTATATTTATCTGTTTATTATTAATCAGATATGTATATATAACTGATAATCAGATCATCTGATTACTGTGCTGAGTTGATATAATTTCATCCAAAAGCAAAGATCTTGTTTTAGTTGGCCTGTGCTCTCTTACCACCAGTAAATTTAGGCTTTTTTGAATTATTAAAAATAGCTTGTGCACTGGTACATATTTGGTTCAAGAAATGTTGAATGAATTCAAGGCACTAATAGGGTTCTAAAATGAATTTAAAAACCTTGCCCTTAGGGAAATAAGACATGCCCAGGAATTTCCAGTACAGGGAGGCAGTGGGAAGTGCTGTAAGAAAGGCATGGCTAGAGTGCTCTTGGAGTGCAGAGGGAAGGAATTAATTTCAGCTTGGAGAAAGCCTCTTTGGGAGGAGATGGGTTTGAGATTGAATTTAAAGAATTTGAACATGTGATAAAAAGAAGAAGGAATTCTTGGCAGAGAGAACAGTAGAATTAAACTTAAAAATATCCATGTAGTCCTTAACATTCCTGAATCCACAGAAATTTTGATGGCTTGCTAGACATTACAGGTAAAATGGCAGCCATTATGTTGTAAACAACTGGTTAAGCGCTCAGAGGATCAGAGAAGAAACTGAACTGGGGAGTAAGTTTTCATTCAGGAATTTGTTTGGTTATTTTTGCATAATTATAACTATTTCTAGCATTTTTCTTTCCCTCTTAAGAAAGGTCTATATGAATTTACCCAACTTGCTCAAGGAGGGTTTTTGTTTTCTTTTCTTTGGGCGTATATGCTGAGTTGAACAGTTTGTCATCAGCATCATCTTGGGTTAATGCTTCTTTATACTCACCAATGTCATGTAATTCAGGGCATTGGGAAATGCCTCACAATATTAAATTCCTCACAAAGAAATAATTACATTGTAAAACCAATGATGCCAAAGCAGTATTTCCCATTTGTCCTCACTCCTAGTGTTTGACAACATTTAAAAAGTTCTTGAAGTTAAGGTAGCTAAGAAAGCCGTGTCTTGAAATGGAAAGAGCATTGGACGTGGGGATCACAAGTGCCATCTATTCTACTGCTTGACTTTGTGGGCTAGGGCAAGTTCTGAAACCGTTTCCTCAATTATAAAATGAAGAAGGTAGTTGAGATGATTTCTGAGGTCTTTTCTGCACTTCATATTCTGAGTCTAAATGTTTCTTTTTTGGTTTCAGTTGGGAGTTGCAAAAATGAAAATTGCCTTAAGAGAAGGAAAAAATATAAAAGTTTAATACTGTTTCTCGATCTGCTTACTATTTCATCTCTCTTATGGTTTGGATATAGGATTCTGGCTATAAGGTTATATAGGATGGCTTTAAGATTGGTGGAGACCGAACGGTTAATAAAGCAGTGCTCAATTGGAGGATTGGGAATGGTTGGTGTACTTTGTCCCCACCACCCCCTCAAGTCCTGATTCACAATGAGCCATGGTTTCTAGTAGGCATACTTCATTTCTTTGCACTGTGTTAGGGTGGGAAAAGATTATTGCTCATTCTATGCATATGACCACTCACTGTCCCAAATCACTGCGTGTAATTAAGCATGGCAGTGGCTGAGATGAAACACTGCATTGAAGTCCTACAGATGGCATTCATTCCTAATTTCTTTGTAACCTGAGACATTTCCCATGTTCCTGCTCTCTAGAGGAATGGAAGGCACAGCCATTTCACACAGTCTGAGGTCTGTTTCTCCTCAGTTGCTATCCAGATCTGGGAGTATGACCTGAGTCTCTGTCTGCTTGGTACCCATTTTCAGCTGCGCATCATGGAATCTTGCTTCATGTTTAATTTAGAGCCAGCAGTGTCTTGGAAAATACCAACTGTCTCTTCAGGATGTTCCACATTTTCTCTTTCCTCCTAAAGTGTGCACTTCACTGGCCAGTACTTTGTAGCTATTCTCCATGAATTGCAGAGGAATAGGGAAGTAATCTCTCCTATCAAATCACTAGTGAGAGAAACAGAAATAGCATGATGAATATAAATAAGCATACATTTTGTAGAGAAATATGTCTAATTTTCTAACAGGACTGTGAAGGAGGAGCAAAGAGAAAATTTCTAGCTAAGAAAAGGGACTTAAACCCTAAGTGAGAGGCTAAGTCCTGCTTGGTTTTTGGACCGTCCTGGCCTTAGCAAGGGCACCATGGTATGGAGTAGTGCGTGTGGTTGATTCTGTCACTTAATGCTCAGTAACTATACAAATAAAATGTATTTCATTGTAGCTAATGCTATATTTGATGGTAAACATCTTCAATCAAGAAGTGCAGTTTGGGCTTCCCTGGTGGTGCAGTGGTTGGGAGTCCGCCTGCCGATGCAGGGGACACGGGTTCGTGCCCTGGTCTGGGAGGATCTCGCATGCGCTGGGCCCGTGGGCCTTGGCCGCTGAGCCTGCACACCTAGAGCCCGTGCTCCACAGCGGGAGAGGCCACAACAGTGAGAGGCCCACATAACGCAAAAAAAAAAAAAAAAAAAAA
>NW_006789568.1:1607215-1611157 GCF_000442215.2 Lipotes vexillifer
AGACAGGGAGAGGCCCTCGTACCAAAAAAAAAAAAAAAAAAAAAGTGCAGTTATAAATAAGTCATGAGCGTGTAATGTGCAGCACAATAACTAGTTAACTCACACAGTTAATAATACTGTTTTTTTTTTAAGTGATTTGGTTCTAAAGAAATACATGCAGGCTGAGGTTATGTGGCATTTAATCTGTCTCAAGACTTAAGTGGTGTTTATTGTGTAAAAACAAGGTCCTCTTACACCGTGTGATGATTATCCTGTGATTTCTGCAGGAGAGTGTGTATTGACATTGACCAACTAAGGCTCCTAGCTGAGGCTGGCATTTCTTACCTAAAGAGTTTATTCTTGTATCAACAATATTACATTATTCTTTTATCAAAATATACAGTATGCTTTCCTCTAACATGCCTTCCTTCCCACACAGTCCCCCAAATGAAAACCTAACCTCCAGAAAGTAGAGCCTCTAGCAGAGTGTCTTCTGTGTTTATGCTCTTCTCTTAAATAAATTTCACATTCATTCAAAGAAGCATAAGAAACATCTTTTCACTCTGCTCTCTTCTCACTGCAGGTGGAGCAGTTCTGGAGGTTTTACAGCCACATGGTACGTCCCGGGGACCTGACAGGCCACAGTGACTTCCATCTCTTCAAAGAAGGAATTAAACCCATGTGGGAGGTGAGGACTGAAAGCCTCAGACTGCTTTTCTGAGCAAGTTTTTTGTTTTTGGGGTTTTTTGTTTGTTTGGTTTTTTTTTTTTTTTTTTTTTTAAGCCCTGTCAAAATTAAAAGTAGTTTATAGTTTTCTCGGGACTTCCCTGGCAGTCCAGTGGTTAAGACTGTGCCCTTCCATTGTAGGGGGTGCAGGTTTGATCCCTGGTCGGGCAACGAAGATCCTGCATGCCTCACGGTGCTGCCAAAAAATTTTTTAAAAAATTATTTTAATTCTTAAGAAGTATTTTAAAGTCTTCTCTGAAAGCTGCATCACTATTTGGTCCCTTGGAAATGGGACCTCTAGGAAAAGGCACTGATTCCATTGTTTGTCTGTGTGGATGGTTTTCAAAGATTGTTTTATCACTAAAATGGTATTATAACAACATTAAAGGATTTTTTTAAATTATTCTTCCCATAGAACTGGTTTTGTGTGTGTGTAATGTATTACCATAGGGTACATATGATTAAAGTGAATAAAAATAAGCTTATGGGCAGCAACTGGAGACCCAGAGCTGAGCTCTATGATCTCCTTGCTGTAACCCATCTTCTCTATTCTGATGCCAGAGTGTTTTTCTAGAAGACAAACGGGATCACCCACACATACCCCAGTTAAAAATCTTATGCAGCTCTCCATCGCACACATGATCTTGCACCTAATTACCTTTCAGGACTTGTCACCCATCATCTCTAAATCCTCCCTTCACTGTAGCTAGACCTTCCTCTTTGCGTCTCTGTCTCACAATCAGAGTTTGCACACTGCCGTGTTCTTCCCAATGCCGGCAGAGCCCTTCACCTGCTTTACCTGGCTAACTCCTGTGTCCCTTAAGACCCGGCTTAAGTGGTTTCCTCTTCTTGGGTTTCTGTCATGTTCTTTCTGAACTTCCTATGCATATCTCTGTTACAGCAGTACTTGTCAAACTGTACGGCTGTAATTAATTTTCTTGTCTGTCTTCTTCACTAGACTGGATCTAGGTAGAGACTGTGGCTTCATGTCTGTATTTGGGATACGGTAACTCTTGATAACCTTCTGGCGAATGAAGTAAGGAAATCTGTGTTTGAAATCTGACATCATTTCACTTTGATGTAGTTCTGAAAAAAGAGGATGATGATGATTATTATCATTTTGGCGTATATGATCATTTTGGCTACGCCGCAGCTTGTGGGATCTTAGTTCACCCACCAGGGATCAAACCTGGGGCCCCGGCAGTGAAAGTGCCAAGCCCTAACCACTGTACCGCCAGGGAATTCCCAAGAGAGGATTATTTTTAAAGGGTCCGTTTGGCCATTTCTTCCTATAGAGTTGAGTAATTGGGAAGCAACAAGGCGACTTAGTGATCAAGGGATCGTTGGCCCTAAAGCAAAAGCGAAAGAGCCGTGAAACCATATTTTAACTTTAAATGCTTTCTCTCTTTTTACAGGATGATGCAAATAAAAATGGTGGCAAGTGGATTATTCGGCTACGGAAGGGCTTGGCGTCCCGTTGCTGGGAGAATCTCATCCTGGCCATGCTGGGGGAGCAGTTCATGGTTGGGGAGGAGATCTGCGGGGCTGTGGTCTCTGTCCGGTTTCAGGTAAGCCGCCCCACGGGCAGGTCCGCTCCGCACGTTGCCTTTTCTCTTCTCGCTGCCTCCGATTTGCTTTGATGATTCCTTCCGTCGTTCCTCCTGTAGGAGGACATTATTTCAATATGGAATAAGACTGCCAGCGACCAAGCCACCACAGCCCGCATCCGGGATACGCTTCGGCGAGTGCTTAACCTACCTCCCAACACCATTATGGAGTACAAAACCCACACCGACAGCATCAAGTATGTGTTGTGGGGGCTTGCGGGGGGCGTGTCCCTAAGTTTAGCAAAAGTAGGTCCTTAGTTGGGCCCAGAGGAATGTGGTCGTACAGAGACTGACTTCAGGAGAAGGGACAGACCAGTCTTCCCCTAGTGCTTCTGGCCACTTGTAGCAGTTCTTTGCTGGCAAGGTTCCCTGTCCACCTACACTGTGGGGTGCTTTTTATGAGAGAGCCCTTCTGCAGAATCCCGGTTGCACTGCCTGGGCTTGCTTTATTTACACAGGCTGTCTTGTCTTTCACGCACTAACCACTGTCGTAAAATGAAAGACAAAGTGCTCTTTTTCTTGCTCTTTTTTAAGATAATTTCACTAAACAGTAAGGCCCTCCTCCCTGTCTGCCCCTCACTCCACTTTTGCATGTCTTTTTAACCTGTTAGCTTCAGTCTGTTTTCTTTGTCCTGGGAAATCGACTTCGTATCAGGAGTGATGACTCCATTTCCTTGTGTGTAGAGCTGAACTCGTAGAGGAAGCAGAGTAGCGTGTTTGTGGGAGTAGAATCTAAGGGGAGCACGGGTGCCAAAGGGGGTCTACCTAGGACTCAAGGAAGTGGAGCTGGACGTCCGCAAATGAGAATCACTGGCTAGGGTTGCTCCTTCAGTGATCGAATGTCATAAATAAATCCAGGTTATTATGAAAACATTGTGGGGAGTGGCCGTTAGATTTTTCTCACAACTGGAGGGAGAGCGAGCCAACTAGGAGTCAGGACTTGGAGGTTTAGTTCTCTCCTTTGACTCTAATATCAGTGTGTGCCTTTGAAGAGCCTCTCTGCCACTCTGCTTCAGTTTCCCCATTGGTAAAATGGGGGATAATAACGCTTTACCCAACAGGGTTGTTCGAGGCTGATTTAATCTTTGTAATTGAAGGTCCTCAGATGGAGAATGCTCTTACAGGGCCAAGTATTATTGCTCTCATCGTCATCATTAGTAATAATATCATCATCCTGCTTATTAAAAACATTACTAGTAATGAGCCCAGCCATGGTGTTCAGCAGGCAGACCATTTGGGAATCTTTTTCCCCTGAATTTACAGATCGTGTTGTGGGTAGAACTGGCTTAAACTAGCTAAGCGCCAGTTTTTAATTGGGAATGCTGCCATAGGAGGTGGTCTGTATCACATGGCTGGGTGTTGCTCATTGTAGCCACCAACAGTTATTAGCTAGCCATGACCCTGATTGCTTGCCTCGGCAGTCCTGGGTCAGCATTGTTTTTCTCTAGGCAGATTTTTCCTATTCTTTGTTCTGGAATACAGGTAGTTTCTGCCCTCCAGCCAGACTCAGTCTAGGCTGGAGAGACCCACACCTACCTTTTCTAGGACTCTTAGACATTCAAGGTTCCCAAATGCTCCCCACCCCCATCCCCCCCAGAAGCAACCTTTTCACCTGGATAGGAAAGGGAAA
>NW_006789568.1:1611167-1611626 GCF_000442215.2 Lipotes vexillifer
CAGCTCTCCCCTCTCCACTGTTCTCCCTCTCTAATACCCTGAAGCAGTTCTTCCTGACTTTTGTAGAAACACGTACAAGTCCTTAGAGTCTAGGAGAGCCTTTGGGCTTATTGCCTTAGTCTGCTGCTTGCTGCTTTATCCAGAGGTCTGCCTAGTATTCCACCCCTGCAGCTACAGGGACCAGAAAGCCCTCCTTGATACCTAGATGCTACTTTTCCCTCGCGTCTCCCTCTCTTTCTCTCCCAACGTGCCAACATTTTGCACTTCCACTAGAATGCCAGGCAGGCTGGGCCCCCAAAGGCTCCTTTTTCAAAACCTCTGGAAGCCGCGGTTGAATGTGCCATGACCCTCTCCCTCTCTGGATGGCACCATCATTGAAGCTGGCATCATCGGAGTCTCTTGTTCTGTTGGCGTGCTACCTGGAAGACCCTTCTGTCCCGGACAAGAGGAATCGGAAGA